>NW_023270839.1:242390-267716 GCF_011800145.1 Mirounga leonina | reverse complement strand
AGAAAGAAAGAAAGAAAGAAAGAAAGAAAGAAAGAAAGAAAGAAAGAGAGGCAGTTTTTAAAGTTTTCTCTTTGCAATCTCCTGGTGCTATTTTCTGCCTTTTGGAAAGGTACCTGACACATAGTAAGGGTCAACATAAATTTGTTGAGTAAGTATACAAAATGGCAACTACAACAGATTTCCTTCTCCTTTAGGGAGAAGCCAAATGATAGCACTAGCTATGTTGAGGTAAGGATAAAATAAGTCAATATTTACTCAACCACCTGCCCAGGGCCTTCTAACTACCTATCCTTGAGATTGTTATTTGTAGATTGTCTATATAAATTGTTGTCTACCAGGACACTTTTGAGAGTGAAAAGAGTTGCTATTTATAAATATGCTGAGTTCTTAGATATGGCATCTAAAGCATAAGCAACCAAAGAAAAAGATATGTTGGACTTTATCAAAATTAAAAACTTTTGTTATTCAGAGGACATTATCAAGGAAATAAAAAGATAACCCATAAATGGGAAAAAATATTTGCAAATCATTTAGTGACAAGGGTATAGTATCCAGAATATATAAAAAACTCTTATAATCAACAATAAAAAGACAACCCAACTAGAAAATGGAAAAATAATTTAAATGACATCTCCCCAAAGATGATATACAAAAGGGAAATCAGCACATGCAAATATGCTCAACACTGGTCATTAGGGAAATGCAAACAAAAACCAAAATGACATACCACTTCACAGGCACTAGGATGGCTCTAATAAAAAAACTTGAAAACAGGAAGTGTTGGTGAGAAAGTGGAGAAACTGGAACCCTCATATACTTCTAGTGGGAATATAAAATGGTGCACCTGCTTTGGAAAACAGTTTGGTGGTTTCCCAAAAAGTTACAGTTATTGTACGACCCAGCAATTCCACTCCTACTTATATAATCAAGACAAATGAAAATATATGTCCACACAAAAACCTGTACTTCAGTGTCTATAGCAGCATTAGTCATGGTAGCTAAAAAGTGGAAACAAGGCAAACGTCTATCCATTACAGAATTGGATAAACAAAAATGTGGTATATCCATACAATAGAACACTATTTAGTCATAAAAAGGAATGAAGTTCTGATTCGTGCTGCAACATGGATGAACCTTGAAAACATTATGCTTAGTGAAAGACACCAGACATAATAGGTGAAATAGTGTATGATTCCATTTATATAAAATGTCCAGAATAGGCAAATCCAGAGACCAAGGTAGTGTTTGCCAAGGGTTTGTGGTAGACTGGAAACGGAGAATGAATTTAATGGTATAAAACTTCATTTTAAAATGGTTCAGTCGATTAAGTGTCTGACTCCTGATTTCATTTCAGGTCATGATCTCAGGGTTATGAGATTGAGCCCTGTGTTGGGCTGTGGACTGGCGTGGAGTCTGCTTAAGATTCTCGTTTCCTTCTTCCCCTGCCCCTCTAAAAAAGAAAATAAATGAAAATACTCAAAAATAAATAAAGAAATAAAATGAAAATATTTTAGAATTAGAGAGTGGTGATATACATACAAACTTATTGCAATATTGTGCAATACAAGAATATTGAACAACCTCATGAATACACTAAAAACTGTTGAATTAGACACTTTAGGTGAGTGTTATGGCATATGAATTATACTTCAAAAATAGATAGATAGATAGATAGATAGATAGATAGACAGATAGATAGATAAAGCAGGCTGGGATAATGGGGTGGACTGGAATTGAATTATGCTCATCGTAGATCAGGCATTCAATGTATTTCCAATCCTGAAAGATAAATAAATACTTGGAAAAAGTTGGAGTTGGAGAAGATGCCTAGATGTTTTTTCCCAGAACAAAATGTTTAAACCTGAAAACTAAAACTTTAAAGGAGAGGATACACTAATATTAGATATCACACCTAGATCATCTCCATTTTGCTTCATCTCTCCTAGACAATATTCAGGCATAATTAGTGTTTTTGGTCTCTCTCTCTCAATTTCTTTTGCTTCATTTCTGACAAGCAATATTCAGCCAAAAATTAGCATTATAATTCCATTCACATTTCCTCTCTCACCTCCCTGCAACTCTTGTGTCCTTCACAAGGCCCTTTCCCCTCATTATGTAAGTCTGTCTAGTCACTTTTTCTTTTATCTGCTCTTTGCCATACAACTTAGTTTGCTTATTCTCCTACTAATCCCACTTTATTTTCTAAAATACCATCCTATTTCTAATAAACTTTAATAAACTTTTAATAAACCTGTCCTTAACAATCTTTTGATCTCTTTGCCATAGTGGAAACCCAACCACACGGTTCCATTTAAGTGAAGGTGATTCCTATTTCAAGGCCAGGAAATGGAGCTGACATTTCCTGGCTCTCCCAGGGTTTTCAGACTAGTTTTCTTGTGGTCCTCCTCCGAAGCTCACATCCTCTTGGAACATTACTCTCTTCCCATCCCCAACTCTGATTTTTTGCTGACCTTCATATTATACTCACACAGTGATTACACATTTGGGCACAGGGTTGTGGGTACTTCTGTCTATTCTGAGTCTTATCATTCTGGGTTACCTTTATTGTCTAGATGAAGTAGTCCTCCAACACATTACCTTAAAAAAATTTTTTTTTTTAAGATTTTTTTTAAAGATTTTTTTTTATTTATTTGCGAGAGAGAGAATGAGAGACAGAGAGCATGAGAGGGAGGAGGGTCAGAGGGAGAAGCAGACTCCCCGCCGAGCAGGGAGCCCGATGTGGGACTCGATCCCGGGACTCCAGGATCATGACCTGAGCCGAAGGCAGTCGCTTAACCAACTGAGCCACCCAGGCGCCCTTAAAATTTTTTTTTAAAGATTTTATTTATTTATCTATTTTAGAGGTAGAGAGAGTGAGAGACAGAGTGCGTGAGTTGGGGGGGTGGAGTAGAGAGAGAAGAACAAGCAGACTCCATACTGAGTGCAGAGCCCCATGTGGGGGGGTCAATCCCATGACCCTGAAATCATGACCTAGTCGAAATCCAGTCAGCCACTCAACTGACTGAGCCATCCAGACTCTCCCCCAGCCCAGACACACCACCTTTTAAATTCCTTGACACCTCCACTGAAGCTACGCATTTCCATGGCCTCATCCTAGAAAATGTTATGACTCATAATGGCTCTACCTCACAGATCTCATACTGTGCCCAGTCTCCAATCCTTCCATAGTTCCTTCTCTTTGAACTTCCCCCGCTAACTTCTTCCCCTTCTAGTCTTCTTGACCTCTTCTGTCATCTAATCTGTTAGTTCCTAGCTGATTTTATTTTATTTTTTCCTTGTCCAGTTTGGTTTCTGAGGTCAGCTGTTTCAACTATTTTCTTACTTGTATTCCCAATTCCTTCCACTCCATGACCGTAATACACTGCACCTCCCCTGCCAATCCCTGAATGTGGATCAACCCAACCATCTGCTTTTTCTGATCTTGGACTGCCAAGAGAATTACATAACTTTGTTTTCTAATTTGCTGCATTATTTATGATTTCTAGCCTCAACTAGTTGGTTCACTTACCCAATTCCTAAAGTGGCTTTGTCAAACATGCACTACTGTTCTTCAGCTGCTACTCTGCGCCATCTTCCTCTCTCCAGATAATCAAGTCTTATGTTTTATAGCAAAAGTAGAGGGCATGATGCCTGAGCTCCATTAGAACTCTCCTTTTCATACTACTTCCAGCAATCTTTTCCTCTTATCTCAGAGGATACCCAAAGTTTTCCAAAAGCATCTGTCTACCTATGCTTTTGATATGGGATTTTGCTCCATAAGCCCCCCTTTTTTTCCCTTCAATTTCTCTCCCTACTTCCTCTTCCTTTAAAAACATGCTCAGATTTTCTGGATCTTAAAAAAATTCCTTAATATTGCTTTCATACAAAACTATAGCTCTTTGACTCCCTTCGTCCTCAACTTCCTTGAAAGGAATTTGGCTTACCTAATTCCAAGGAATCTGTGTTTGGTACCGTTCAGTGACTTCCTAACTGTCAATTCAAACAGCTTTTTAAAAGTCCTTTCCTATTTGTCCTCTCTAGTGGACTGGATATTTTTCACTACAATGTCCTTGAATAGAACTTCTCCCTTCTCTTGGATTCCATGACATAATACTCTTAATTTTTCTGCCTCCTCTCTTCCCACCCTTTGTTAACTATTGATGGTGTCTTAATCTGCCTGTTTCTTAAATATTCAGCTTCCTACTGTTTTTTTTCTTTAAAGATTTTATTTATTTATTTGACAGAGAGAGAGCGAGAGCACAAGTAGGCAGAGAGGCAGGCAGAGGGAGAGGGAGAAGCAGGCTTTCCACTGAGCAGGGAGCCCGACGTGGGGCTCGATCCCAGGACTCTGGGATCATGACCTGAGCTGAAGGCAGCCGCTTAACCGACTGACCCACCCAGGCGCCCCCAGCTTCCTACTGTTTCTTGACATCTTTTCTACATACTCTTAGACAATGTCCTCCACTTTGGTGACTTTTTTAAAAGTTTATAGTTCAGTGGTTTAAGTATACTCAGATAGCCAGTTTTGTTTATCCATTCATTCTTCGAGGGACATTGGGGCTGCTTCTACCTCTTGACTATTGTTTCTTTTTTTTTTTTAAGATTTATTTATTTATTTGAGAGAGAGAACATGTGAGTGGGGGGAGGAGCAGAGGGAAAGGGAAAGAGAATCCCAAGCAGGTTCCATGCCCAGGGGTACCCTATGTGGGGCTCGATCCCAAGACCCTGAGATCACAAGCTGAGCCAAAATCAAGAGTTGAACGCTCAACTGACTGAGCCACCCAGATGCCCTGGCTATTAATAATACTGCTATGCACATGGGTGTCCAAATATTTCTTTGAGAATCTGCTTTCAATTCTTTTGGATATATACCTAGAAGTGGGACTGCTAAATCATATGGTAGCTCTGTTATTATTTTTTTTTTTGAAGAACCCCATACTATTAGCTTTGGTGGATTTAACTACCACATATGTGCAACTAACTTTCAGATTTATGTTCCTTGCCCCAATTTCTCTGTCTCCTTAAATATATAAAGATATGAACCTACAAAAGAAGGGAACACATTTTATATTTTTATCCCCTGTTCTTCCCAAAACTGTGTATATAGCAGATTCTAAATCAATTCTTTTTTTTTTTTTTTAAGATTTTATTTCTTTATCAGGCAGAGGGAGAAGCAGGCTCCCCCTTGAGCAAGGAGCCTGATGTGGGACTCGATCCCAGTACCCTGGGATCATGACCTGAGCCAAAGGCAGACACTTAACAGACTGAGCCACCCAGGGGTTCCCTAAATCAATTCTTATTTAAAAGACTATGTCTTTTGGATTCTGAGTGTATCCAACAAAGAACTCCTAGGCGGGCTAAAATCCAATATGTTTTCTACTGATTACTGTGTAATTCAGGATGAATCAGTGTTGTAAGCTTAATGGTAGGTATCTTGCAATATACATAGCTGTTTGCTTGTAATGTCAACCGCTGCTTTGCACATACTAAGTAGTAAGGATCTCGTTAATTAAATAATCTCAAATATTAATCAAACTGAGGGTAGCAGTGGCTCAGTATTAAAATGCTTGCATAATTTCTTATTTCTAAATGAAAATATCAAGGGAAAAAAGAGGAGAAAATATGAGAATTAATATGCCATTACTATACTCCTACACATATTTTAGGATAAACACAAATACGTGGGCTATATACTGGATGGACTTTATTCTGATCACATGACCTCAGTAAATAAGATTTGCCAATAACATTTTTGGAAAAGTTTAGCAAATAGCAAATTTGTAATACCACTGAAAGAAAAAGATTAAAAACAATGTTGTTGGAGGATCTGGGCACTCATCATTATTATTTATGAGATGATAGCAAGAACACTGAGCAACATTTAAAATAATATTCTGAAATCATCTTGAAACTAAAATCAGGCCCAGATTTATAATGGAAAAAAAAAATCCTACCCCAAATCAAGGTGATTGAGGGCACAAAATTTAATTGTTGCTTAAGACAATCAGATGTTTTTCTCTTTCCCTGCTAAATACAGCTTTAAAACTTGCATTAACTTCTGCCAATTCAGAGCCCTGAGAAAATAAGTCACTTTCTTTATAGGAAAGAGAAGGTTCTTATCAACAATGTAAAAGGAATGCAGAGTGGCAACAGCTCAGAGTGGATCTGGCGGACTATGAACACTGGAATCACCAAGGAAACACAGAGCTATGAAATGGCAAAAGACTGAGTGAAATGCCCGAAGCTCATTCCAAGGTTCAGCTTTGAAAAATCAAATGAAAACTCATGAGAGGCAAGAATTTAGTTATTGTGATGAGTAACTCATGTACCAGTTGAAGGGAAGGAAACAACTATGGCTCAAATGAATATAAGCCTAAACATCTTTTCAGTTCATCTGATTAAAGTTTCACCAAGAGCTTCTAATTTACTGCATTCAGTTTTAAGGGTTCCACAAAATGGTAGAGCTGAACAGCATCATAGAATCAAGAGAACACGAATCTTAGATCAAGTTCAATTCTTTCCCTTTCACCATACGTCCTAGAGGGATTGAGTTACCTAGGGTTGGATAACACACACAGTCCATGGGAAAGCTGAGACTCCAACAGAAGTCTCCTGACTCTGGTTTGGAGATATTACCACTATACAAGCAATTCTCAGATGCTAGTCTGTATAGGAGTCGCAGGTGGGGAACAGCGACTCTTAAAATGCAGATTCCCAGGCCTCACATCAGAAATTCTGATTCAGTAGTTCCAGGATGAGATGCAGGAATTTGCCTTTTAACAAGTTTTTCTAGTCATTCCAATGAAGGTGGTCCTCAAACCATCTTTTGATAAACTGCTAGAAAGCTAGACAAATCATGGAGTCATTTAGAAACAGCTTCTTCTCTATTCTCAAATTGAGACTTCCAGGGAAAGCTAACTAAACTAACTTGAAGGGTGGGGATATTATTTCTCCCGTGAACCATCATTCAGGACCTTTCTTTATTTTATTTTTAAATTAAAAAAAAATTTTTTTTTAAAGATTTTATTTATTTATTTGACAGAGAGAGAGATAGCGAGAGCAGGAACACAAGCACGGGGAGTGGGAGAGGGAGAAGCAGGCTTCCCGCCGAGCAGGGAGCTCGATGTGGGGCTCGATCCCAGGACCCCTGGATCACGACCCGAGCCGAAGGCAGACGCTTAACCGGCTGAGCCACCCAGGCGCCCCCAGGACCTTTCTTTAAAGACAAAAAAGGCACATGGAGTAGAGAGGTTTTCCCATGAAGTAAGTATAGTGAATCTGGGCATACAGTGAAATGGAGCAGGCTCACAACAACCTGCACTTCTGAGGGGAGAGGCTTAATCAGTAGAGGCAAAAAGTGAGGAAAGAGGAGGAATAAATTAAAACCCTTGGCAAAACAAAATAGTCTCATTCTTGGAATGGACAGATAGATAGATAGGTATTAAAGCAAATATAGCAAGATGCTAACTACAGAATCCAGGTTGTGGGTATATAGATGTTAAGCATATAATTCTTTCAAATTTCTATATGTTTGTATCCACTTCCCCAATTCTTGAAACCTTGAACTCCAGGATACTGGTGTTTCCGCTTATTTTTTCCACTTTCTCTACCTATCTCTGTCTGTCTGCTCTTTCTTTGTCAATTTTTCTTCTTCCATCTGTTGCTCTAAATCTGGTTGAAACTCAAGCGCTTTGTTGTTCTCTACATCCTCTCTCTCATATCTCTTTTTTTAAAAAAGGTTTTAAACTTATTTATTTGACAGAGAGAGAGAGAAAGCTCAAGCAGGGGGAGCGGCAGGTGGAGGGAGAGGGAAAAGCAGGCTCCCCGCTGAGCAGGGAACCCAATGTGGGGCTCGATCCCAGGACCCTGAGATCATGACCTGAGCTGAAGGCAGATGCTTAACTGACTGAGCCACCCAGGCGACCCTCTTATATCTCTTAATCTTCAAAATTATACGGAAATGTTAGTGCTCCCCTAACTAGATGAAATCTCTCTCCAATCTCCACAGTACTGTTTTTATCTTTCTTTTGGCACCCCAGTTTCTCTGTGTTCCAGTTAACTGTCTTAACACACCAGTTGTTATGATCTCCAAGAGGACAGAAACTGCCCTTTTCTTTTTTAGTGTACTTCTTATACTTACCAGAGTAGGCACTCAGTGAATATTGGATGATTAAATGTTGTCTATTTCTGGGGCTTCAACTATCACTTTCATAAATAAGACTTCCAAATCTGTACACTCTCTGCCCTGAGTAACAAATCTGCTTGGCATTTCCACTTGGATAAACCTTCAGGTCTCTCAACCTCAACATATTAAAATCTGAATTTATCTTCTTCAGTAACCCATATGTGAGATTTTAATTTCTGATTCCTCCCTTTAGCTCCACGACAACCAGTCAGCTGCCTTGAAGTGTATTTGTTTTCAAACACCTTTCAGTATCTCCAGTTATGTTTATTTCCATGTTCACAGCCGCTATCATTGTTTTAAGTTAGCACTAATCTCCTTATGTCTGTACAACTAAAAAAACCGTCTTCTTGCCGCCAAATTTTCATCTCTTTGAAATTCTTAGTACCACTGCAGTGGTACCACTCCTTAAAATTGTTTTAATTATGTCACTCTTCTCTTCAAAAGCCTCCAATGACATCTCACTATCTATTAGTCCAACATTTGAAATGCCCCCCCTTCCCCACCCCTGGGCCTATAGAAATTCTACCCATTCTTCAAGGGATAGCTCAAATTGTCCTGCCTTTGTTAACAACAGGGATTCACCACTCCAGCCAGAATATCTTCTCTATCTGCTGCTACTCTATAGTTCATAGATAGCACCATCTGGATATCACTGACCACATATTACCTAGTATATTTGTGTCTATCATGTCCCCTACTACATGGTAAACTCCTTGAGATTAAGGATCATGTTTAAACAATATGTATTGGGGCGCCTGGGTGGCTCAGTTGTTAAGCATCTGCCTTTGGCTCAGGTCATGGTCCCAGGGTCCTGGGATCGAGCCCCGCATCAGGCTCCCTGCTCTGCGGGAAGCCTGCTTCTCCCTCTCCCACTCCCCCTGCTTGTGTTCCTGGTCTCTCTGCCTCTCTCAAATAAATAAATAAATAAATAAATCTTAAAAAAAAAAAAACAATATGTATTTCACACAGCTCTCAGCTCGACTGCTGACCCGCAGATTCTAAAGACTACAACCTCTAAGTGGAGTGCAACTACCCAGGATGAGGTATTAAGCAAATGTTAAAAGAACATTTTTGGGATGCCTGGGTGATTCAGTGGTTAAGCATCTACTTGCTTCTCCCTCTGCCTGCCACTCCCCCTGCTTGTGCTCTCTCTGTCTCTGACAAATAAAATCTTTTTTAAAAAAAGAACATTTTCAACATCTGGCTTAAAAAAGGCAAGCATGCATACTGTGAAAAGAAATCAAAGCCATGAGGACTATCTGAATGTAATGAGGAAATAAATTAATCCAGGCACTGAGCAAACTGAACTTTGAAGATGATCATATCTACTCATGAAGAGACTTCCTTGGGGCTGAGAAGTAGATTAAAGGAATGCCTTGAGGGGTGCCTGGGTGGCTCAGTCAGTTAAGCCTCAGACTCCTGATTTCTTGATTTCGGCTCAGGTCATGAGGTCATGATCTCAGGGTTGTGGGACATGTTGGGCGTGGAGCCTGCTTAAGATTCTCTCTCTCCCTCTGCCCCTCCCCCAGCTCTCTCTCAAAAAAAAAAAAAAAAGAATGCTTTCTGTAGAAAGTGCCTTAGTTTATCTATGTGAGAACAAAGCTAAGTAAACAATATCTCTAAGTTGGAGTCAAGGATGGCATTTTTGCAGTCAGATGTTCCCTAAAAAACTCTAACATCCCCCCCTTCAAAAAAGTCCACAATTACTTTCCCAATGCCAACTGTTTATAGCTGATGTTTCTCAGATACTGTTAAATAGAGTGTGGTGCATCCTCTACATAAATTCTTTTCACATTCAGAAAAAAGCTGATGTAATAGGTCAAATTTTATTTTATTTTAATTTTTAATTTTTTTAAAGATTTTATTTATTTATTTGACAGAGAGAGACACATTGAGAGAGGGAACACAAGCAGGGGGAGTGGGAGAGGGAGAAGCAGGTTTCCCACAGAGCAGGGAGCCCGATGGGGGGCTCCATCCCAGGACCCCGGGATCATGACCTGAGCCGAAGGCAGATGCTTAACCATCTGAGCCACCCAGGCGACCAGATTTTATTTATTTATTTGAGAGAGAGAGACAAAGAGAGCACAAGCAGTGGGAGCAGCAGAGGGAGAGGGAGAAGAAGACTCCCCACTGAGCAAAGAGCCCGATGCAGGACTCGACCCCAGGACCCTGAGATCATGACCTGAGCCGAAGACACTTAACCGACTGAGCCACACAGGTGCCCAACATATGTTCATATTGATTAGGTAATATTTACTGAGAATTATGAGCATGGACAACAAAAATAGCTCTGTGGAAGTACCGTGAGAGATTACAAAAAACATTATACTATGTTATGTATGCTCGCTATTATATTGGTTCTGCCCAATGTGAGTTATACTCCTACAGTTAAGATACATAAAACAAAATATTTAAAGCCAAAGTACTCAACCTCATAAGACCCATCACAAGTGTCAAGAGTGAGACAACCACAATTCGGAGGAAGGTAGAGGCAGGACAAACTACTCTGGGATCAGAAGAGATTGAGCTAGATATCAAATGGTGATGGATTTAGGAAAGCACAGGGCAACTCAGGCATGGGCATGATTTAAGAAAAACGAGTTACATTGGAGAATTTCTATTAAGAGTAGTGGGAGAAAGGGTTAGAAAGTCAAGCTGGAGGGGCGCCTGGGTGGCTCAGTCAGTTAAATGTCTGCCTTAGGCTCAGGTCCTGATCTCAGGGTCCTAAGATGGAGCCCAGCACTGGGCTCCCTGCTCAGCGGGGAGTCTGCCTTTTCCTCTCCTTCTGCCCCTCCCCCTCCCCCGTGCACACGCGTGTGCGCTTTCTGTCTCTTCCTCTGTGTCTCAAATAAAATCTTAAAAAAAAAAAAAAAAAAAGTCAAGCTGGAGCCAGAGTATAAAACTGTGATAGCAGCCTTATAAGTCTGCACTTCATTCTGAGCAACGGTGGTTCTGGGATTCCCGTGTTCATGAGAATCACCAGGGGGACACTGCTGAGTAGATAGATTCTAAGTCCTGAGATTCTAATAGAGTATGTTTGGGATGGTCCTCAAAAACTGCATTTTGTTAAAATATTAGGCTCCCAGGTGATTCCTGGTCCACTGGCACACTTTGAGACACTCTGCCCAAGGACAAAAGATTAAGAATCTTTTTCTACTTCTACTGAATCTTGTAAAATTAACACCAATTTTCCAGAAGCTTGAAAATACCCAACTGCTAGGCCTAGAGGTCTCTCCTCAGTCTTTGTGTTATCCAGTTTTTCTTCAGTATGTGGCACTGATTTTGTCACTGTTTACATCTTGAAAATTATCTTAATACTGTGTTTTTTGGGTTCTCTCTGCATTTCTGATCTCTATAGTGTCCTCTGGCCTCTCATTTTTTTGCTCTTCCTTTATGTTTTCCCATGATTCTGACATTGGTCCTCTCTACAGTTCTCCCTGCATGATTTCATTCACTCCCAAGGAGTATGGAGAACTTTCATTCCAACTTCAGAAGTTTAGACTTTGACCTGTAGTTAAAAGGTTATAAAAGTTTCTGAACGGTAATATAACACTGTATGTTTAACTATCCTGGGGTTAGAATAAACAACTTAATAAAAAAAAGTTTCTGAACTGTGGAATATCATGGAGAAAAGACTGTTCTAGGATCATTACCTTGGAGATGGTCTGCAAAAAGGATTAGAGGCAGGAGAAATAGGAGGAAGAGAGAATAATTAGGAGACTATCAAACATTTAAAGTCGTCACTACAGTGTGGCTTCAGAACGAAAATGTTACTTTTCTATAGATCTTGCCTTTCTGAAACTAGTATTATTTCAATAAATTAATAGGTAAGGCATTTCTAGTTTTTTTTTTAATTCAGTAAGTTTGGGAATGATTAAACTTAATAAATACATAAGATCTTATTTAGAGAGAGAAAGTGAGAGAGAGAGCATGCATGTGAATGGGAGGAGGGGCAGAGGGGAGGGAGAGGCAGAGAATCTCAACCAGACTCCACAGCTTGACGGGGGCTTGATCTCACAACCCTGCGACCATGATCTGAGCCAAAACTAAGAGTTGGACACTTAACCCACTGAGCCACCCAGGTGCCCTAACTGCATCTACATATAACAAATCAGGCCCTCTGCAATATTAACCATAGATACTAAAAATAGGACATGTCACTGTCTTAAAACACCAATGTGAGTTCTTATTCTACAAAATAAGTGGCATAGGACTCCATAGCACTTGATCTTTATAATTGATAAGTTGACTTCTTTCATTATGGAGTCAATAAATCATCATTAATACAGATATGATTCATTAACGGTGGGCCTTTTTTTACTTAAACTAATGAAGGAATGGGAAGTGTGTTTGATTTTACTCTGTATGAGTATATTCAAGGTATTAAAACGACATTCATCAGTAATGTCTTATATACAGTATTTGCTGTAACTGAACCCATATTGTTTCTAAATGGGCAGATAAAATAATACTTAGAAATTAAATTCTAATTGAGACATTCTAGAATCTTAGAAAAACAGAGGCAGAAGGCACATAAATTAGGTGCAACCCTACTGCCACCTAATTCTGTAAGTAAACCAATTTATTGGCTGTTCTTTCCCAAGTGATCCACACTGGGAGATGCTAAGCCTTTACCAAGATCAATGTCAGTTTTAACAATTCTCATTTAAGGAAAAGTAGAAAGATGGACATTATTCCTCCCTATAGTATGATCTTGGGAAAAATAAGCACTGTCTTACTTTCCACAGCACTATCTTCATTATACACTGGGAAGATAAAAGGAGGGATCTATTGAAGGTTCTTTGAGCACCTTGGGCCAGAAGAGCTACAGAAAGCCAAGGTGTAATTTTCATATCCACTATTTCTCCTGTCTTAACTCTCTTGTCCTAGCCTCCTTGGAAATGAAAGTTGGCCATCACTTTCTGCTTAATAACTCTTCATGTAGTTGAAATTGCTATTCTCCACAAGTACCTCAAGCAAATTTTTTTTTTTTTAAGATTTTATTTATTTATTTGAGACAGAGAGAATGAGAGAGACAGAGAGCACATGAGAGGGGGGAGAGTCAGAGGGAGAAGCAGACTCCCTGCCGAGCAGGGAGCCCGATGCGGGACTCGATCCCGGGACTCCAGGATCATGACCTGAGCCGAAGGCAGTCGCTTAACCAACTGAGCCACCCAGGCGCCCTCAAGCAAATTTTTTAAAAAAAACTATAAAACAGCAATCTAGGGCTATGAGTCAGCATTTCACCTACACAAAAAATCAAAATGATTTAAAATAGGTAACACATAATCTTTTCCAAAAGACATATACACCTTCTTAGAAAAGCTTTGAGAAAATTGGAGTTCAAAAGTTTATGAATAGTTTATTACATTTCAATAAATGTATCATGAATCAATAAAGCAAGAGTTAAGGACAATGAGCTCATTACCAAGCCAGTTATTGATTCTCAAGTTCCAAAATAGAATAGTACAGGAAGGATATAGAATAATAGGATTTTCGTGATAACAAAAACTTTAAGTATCTTAGGAGGACAGACCTAAAGAAATGATGACACAAAGGAATTTTTAGCAGCTACTTAAGATGTTTATTCAAGTTATTTTCTTCATCTTTTGGTAATTAGAAATATTATTTGGTATTTACACTTCAAAATATCTTTTCAAATAAAGTCAGAGGAGTTTGCAAAAACTGATTATCTTTTTTTGATTCATTTATTCTTTCAGTTTCTCATATATCTTCTTCTCTTGACTGAAAAATCTACCCCATTAGCTGTCTATCTTGTATCACTATCTTCATCAGCTCAGGTTGTCCTAACAAAATACCATAGACTGAGTGGCTTGAACAACAGAAAATTATTTTCTCACAGTCTGGAGGCTGCAAGTTCAAGATCAAGGTGTCAACATGGTCAGTTTCTGATAAGGGTTCTCTTCCTAGTTTGTAGATAGCCCCCTTCCTACTGCATCCTCACATGGTGGGAGCAAAGAGAACGAGCAAGCAAGCTCTCTGGTTACTCTTCTTTTTTTTTTTTAAAGATTTTATTTATTTATTTGAGAGAGAGAGTGAGAGAGAGAAAGAGCACAAGAGGGGAGAGCGGGAGAGGGGGGAAGCAGACTCCCTGCCGAGCAGGGAGCCCGATGCGGAACTCGATCCCGGGACTCCAGGATCATGACCTGAGCCGAAGGCAGTCGCTTAACCAACTGAGCCACCCAGGCGCCCTCTCTGGTTACTCTTCTTATGAAGATTCTAATCCCATCATGAGGGACCCACTCTTATGATCTCATTAACCCTAATTACCTCCCAAAGCCCCATCTCCAAATACCATCAAATTGGGGGACTTCAACATGTGAATGGGAGTGGGGCACAAACATTCACTAACAGAAAAAACACTGGCTCGAAATCGTTAAATAATATGGAAAAGAACAAGTCAGCTTGTTTCCAAATAATTGCAGTAGAAAGCTTCCCTTTTTCTTTTTCTTCCTTTTATGGCAATCTAAGTAAGAAAGGACTTCCTAGAAAACTTATGAACATAATTTCACAAAGCAGTAACTTTTAAAAACCAAGGACAGAAAATGAGACATACATTATTTTGGTAAAAAAACTGAGAAACAGAAGTATTAAGTAACCAATTGGTATATTAAATAAAAACTTTTTTTTAAAGATTTTATTTGACAGAGGGAGACACAGTGAGAGAGGGAACACAAGCAGGAGGAGTGGGAGAAGGAGAAGCAGGCTTCCCACTGAGCAGGGAGCCCAATGTGGGGTTCAATCCCAGAACTCTGGGATCACGACCTAGCTGAAGGCAGACGCCTAACGACTGAGCCACCCAGGGGCCCCAAATAAAAACATTTTTTAATCTTCATACCTTGTTCTTGTATCAACTTAAGATTTTTTTAAAAGATTTTACTTATTTGCTTGAGAGTGAGAGAGAGTGAGAGAGCACAGAGGCAGAGGGAGACGGAGAACCCTCGCTGAGCACAGAGCCTGTGCAGGGCTCCATCCCAGGACTCCGAGATCACAACCTGAGCTGAAGGCAGATGCTTAACGACTGAGCCACCCAGGCACCCCTCAACTAAAGATTCTTTTTTTTAAAGATTTTTTTATTTGTCAGAGAGAACGAGCGAGAGCACAAGCAGGGGGAGTGGTAGGCAGAGGGAGAAGCAGGCTCCCTGCTGAGCAAGGAGCCTGATGTGGAACTTGATCCCAGGATCCTGGGATCATGACCTGAGCAGAAGGCAGACGCTTAACCGACTGAACCACCCAGGCACCCCTCAACTAAAGATTCTTAAAATGATTTAAAGCACTTGGATGTCCTTGGAAAGTAATATAATGCACAATAACATTTCTAGACTACATTTTCACAGATATTATTAAAAAGAATAGTAAATAACATATTGTTTTCATTCAGAATATGGAAAACTGAACAGAATATGGAAAACAGAATAAGTAAAACAAAATTGACAAAACTGTAATCGGTTTGCGTGGGATTTTACCTAATTTTAATACAAAGTTATTTTTATTACATACTTCATACATTTGAGGGTATAAGAAATATTTTTCTTGATTGCACAAATTCTTCATGCAAAATACTTAAATACAGCTCTCTAAGAACATTTCCACAGTGACTATAAGGTGAATAGAAAGCATTTTTCAAGTTTTCAAGTGGAAGTGTAGGGGAAAGCAGGACGAAAGGTGACTGAGATCCAGAGTTTGGTGACTTGGCAAGGCAAGGTCATCCAATTAACAGGTTGCAGAGGTATGGATAGGACCCAGGATTTTCTTGTCTAAAAATGCTGCAGATTAGTGTATTCAAGAGGAAGAAAATCGAATTATAGTTGAGATCATTTTATACCAGAAAACAACTGTAGAAACTTTTAATTTTTCAAAACTCAATTAGGTGTGTGTATGGTCCGTTGGTATCCAGCTGTAACACCTGCCTGTTCCCGTATGTACCATGTTCCACCACAACCCCAGCTTCGGCACACTTGCTGTTGGCAGCCAGTTCTTTTTCACATAGAATCACAAATTGGGAATAAAGTTCCAAGCCTTCTTCTTTTCCAGAGTTAGAGTGATACTGCATGTTTCTTCCTTTTACTCTCCCCCCAAGGGTGGCTTGAGGGATGATTAGAACATTGCCAGGTAGGTCCAATATAGACACGTGCTTACCATTTTCTGTTTCACTTAACTTCACATTTAACAGTGTATTAACTGGGTGGGGAAGAAAGGCAAAACATCTTGAAGTCAGAAACATGAAGAAAACCAATAATCATCTAGTCAGCAAATCTCATGTTTAAAATCTAGTTTGTTGGCTCATGCTTTTTACCCAAAATCTGTACTCAGATTTAAAGAACTGCTTCACTAAGCTAAATGACCTAAGCAGGAAAATAAGGCAAATTTCATGCAAAAAATGGCATGATGTTTTAAATCCAACTGGGCAGTCAAGATTCCTAACAATAAATTCATGCAGTAAGGACTAAAAATTAACTGTATACTGAAACCTCAAAATATTGTTGCCCCAGGGGGATACATGAGAAGATTTTGCATTTTTGTTCCTTTTTATATTCCATAAGCCAATCTCATTGGAAAAAGGCCATGATGAATCCTCCTCACACCAAATTCTGCTTTATAACAAAGAATATTAAATAGAAATCTTAGAGTAACTTAATTGCCTAGAGTTCTAAGCTGAGACAAAGGTTCCAGGTTTATTATGATTATAAACCAGATAATTTTGCAGTTGCATAATCTCAAAGGCACTAAGTAACACAGTCTAATCATATGACAAATGTAACCCATGGGAGAGGAGTAAAGCTGAAAACAAGAATCATCAGAAATTCACTGTTACAACCAAAAAAGTATATCAAAAGGTATATTGGCATTATGTTCATAAACACACAAGAAAACATGGTGTTATTATTTTTATGGCATTTATGACACTATACTCTTATAGCTATTAAGAACTGTCAAAAAAGCCATAAATATCTATGTCTAGCTAAAAATCTAAACTTAGAAAACCTTTACATCTCAACATTAGCTATTTTCAAAACAATAAACAAAAGAAACACCTAATATGAATAGCCTTAGGGTCTTCTTGACTCTATAAAGGGTATAAATAACTTCTGCTTATAAAGAATATTCCTCAGGGGCGCCTGGGTGGTTTGTCGGTTAAGCATCTAACTCTTGATTTCAGTTCAAGTCATGATCTCAGGGTGGTGAGATCAAGCCCTCATTCGGGCTCCATGCTTGGCATGGAGTCTGCTTGAGATTCTCTCTCCTCTTCCTCTGCCCCTTTCCATGCTTGCACACACACACACACACACACACACTCTCTCTCTCTCTCTCTTTCTCAAATAAATAAAATCTTAAAAAAAAAATATTCCTCAGAGGACAAATGGTAAAAGAAACTATATAGATCTCACACACCTACCCAATAATTAGGCTTGAAAAGGTATGCTTTCTAGTAGGGTTGTCAATGGTTTCAAGTATTGGAGGGTTTGTAGTAAATATTAGGAAAGACTCAGTCTGGTTGCCCCACTCTACAGATCAGGGAATTGACCTGGTAGAAACCTGCCAAGATGAACACCCAAATGAATTCCTAAAGTATGCATTAAGCATTTTCAATTTTCAACTAATATCTATTTTAAAATACCTCTAATTTTCTCTATTATGAATAGGACTTTGCTATACAGCCAGCAGTTGTTATTGATTGCTTCTAAGGAAACTGTAACTCTCCAGGGCACTTTGTTCCAAGGGAAATCTCTATCCAGCTAGCCAGGCCTCAGGCTAGTGACAGACTAAGTAGACAATTTTGGAATAACAGGCGAGCGAGGTAAGTACAATTTATTATACTTCCTCACACCTCCCTCTACTGGCTATAACTGAGAATTCAATTAATGTTGTTGGTATACAAATACCAGTATGTAGAAATAAATATAATACAAATACAACTGTCAGTAAGTAGAATTAAAATGAGACAAGGAATCAATGGTACATTGGAAACTCAAAGATCTTAAGACAGGTTATCAATCAAGTATCTCCAACGATGTATACGGGAAGTTAAGTTTTGACAGGTTCCTGCATCTCAGTTCAATTATACTGAAGATGAATTGAGAAAGATTCTGCACATCTCTATGTTAGCCATGTAACTTCAGACTCTATGGATATAACTGATTATGTTCCCAAGGGGTATATGATTTGAATAGAAAGATCTGAATCCATGTAAAAGTATGAGGTGGGGTTTAAGAGAAGCCCATCACACAGGCTTACTTTGCTCCTGGAATAAAGGAAGTACAAGCTAATGCTATCAATAACAGATGGACTTTTTTCTTTACAACTCACACCAACCAGCAGAATGGGATAGAATCTCTGTTCTTTACTGAGAATCATGATATATACAGTTTTATTTTCGACTGTCCACTAAAAGAGCTAAGGTGGACCTCCTAATTCATCACAGTCTTAATGTATGTATTCAGAGTGAACTTAGACATAGATGGAAGCGCACAGGATTTATCTACTATTACACAAAATGTAGCTTGGATTTGGTTGACTCATTTCATTTTATTATGCTTAAGAGTCACTTAAGAAAGTATGAAACAACTTTAGGAGTCAATCTTAAGTCACAATGACAAAAATTCTCTTCCTGTTTTTGTAGATTCCTACTACACTTTCTATGGTCAATAAAGATTTAATTCAAGGCAAAATATTAACTTAGGAAAATGGACAGAATGTCCAGTACCCAAGCAATAGGTCTTGGCAAATCATCCTCTGTAATAGGAGCCTTCATTTCATTTGCTCTATTATTTTATTTTTTTAGGATTTTATTTATTTATTTGACAGAGAGGGACACAGGGAGAGAAGGAACATAAGCAAGGGGAGTGAGAGAGGGAGAAGCAGGCTTCCCGCTGAGCAGGGAGCCCGATGCGGGGCTCGATCCCAGGACCCTGGGATCATGACCTGAGCTGAAGGCAGACACTTAAAATGACTGAGCCACCCAGATGCCGCCCCCCCGCTTTTTTTTCAAGTAATCTCTATATCCCAACATGGGGCTCGAACTCATGATCCTGAGATCAAGAGTTGCATGCTCCACTGACTGAGCCAGCCAGGCACCCCTCATTTTCTCTTTAAACCCTAGAAAGCTCCCTATTATCTTCCAGAATCAAATTTCAAACCATCAGTTATTGGCTTTCCCCCTTACCTATCATAGTCCTTTAAGTCTAGTTTTCATCCCCTGACAAAGTTGTCAAACATGTTTGATGTCTTGGTATAAAATTACCTCTGGGAGTTTTTAGCCTTTTGCCCCAGAGGTTCCTCATTGGGCTATTTACCTTGGAGTGCCACTACTTGAAGCTCTTCTAGGTTAACTTCTGCATGTTGCAACTACCCATTTGTATAATTTATATTTCTTATTAATCCAACTAATGGGTGCTGTCCGCTACTAATAAAGAGAATATAACCTGTCCCCAACCTTAGGGATAGCTTCATTAATTCAGGGTTTTTTTGTACATAATTATTTTATCAAATACTATCTAGTATTTGATGTGCTGTATCTGAAACTATGTAATTATCACCAAGAATGTGCAGTGCTATGGACTATCAGGGACAGTGGAGAACTGCAGGCAGGTAAATTAGTGTTCAGAGATAACTGAACACTGACCCAGCTTTTCTGTCCCTGGAGGAGGTATGGTTGTGATGACACTGAACCTTGTTCAAGATCAGGAGAACCTTATATTTATATACATTTCTTATTTTAAAAAAGGTGCATAAATAGTTAATTTAAAATTTTCCATAATAATAAGACTTAGCTGTCCAGATTTGATGGGACCCACATCTTGCACATACAGTGTCACCAACATGACCCCGTCAGGGACTGTGGGAGATAAGGAAACTGTGGGAGATAAGGGCGCGTGGGTGGCTCAGTTGGTTAAAGCAGTTGCCTTCGGCTCAGGTCACGATCCCAGGGTCCTGGGATCAAGCCCCGCATTGGGCTCCCTGCTCAGCAGGAAGCCTGCTTCTCCCTCTCCCTCCACCTGCCGCTCTGCCTACTTGTTCTGTCAAATAAAAAAATAAAATCTTAAAAAAAAAAAGAAAAGAAATGAAGCACCTGCTTCTTCCTATGTGGCCACCCTGCTTCTAACAAGTTTCTGTTAGAAACGTGGCTGAATCTCAATTGTGCTATGTGTGCACGCGTGTGTGTATACTCTTCTAATCTAATCTATAAGCCATCTGAAATGGTGCAGATGTTTTGAAAGAATCCCACCACACTTGCTTACTTTAAACTTTGGAAAAGGCAAAAGTAGCTAAAGCCAACAACTGTAGAGTTAACTCATTTAAAACTTACCAGTAAAACTTAAGATTGTGGTTTTTACCTCTTCTGGTTCATCTATCTGTTCCTACTCATTTTTACTTTTAAAAAACAAACATCAAGTACGTACCCATTTTGGGAAGAAGTTCTTTATTAGCTCCCTTGAAAAAACACACGTAGATTACTAATCCTCTCTGAACCTATGAGAAATCACCAGAGAAAACTCAGATTAGAAAAAAACTACATAGCAATACAGAAGTAAATGAATAAAGTTTCAAAACTGTTATATGGAGATTAAACCCATAGGAAGAGAAATATATTTTTATAACAGATTTGATTTTTTAAATATGTGAGAAAACAAAATCTTTTCCAATATTTAATCACCTCAATTATCATTTCTTGCAAAAATTAAGTTTAAGATATAACCAAGTGCAGTGAAGACCACAAGTTGTACCCTCAAACATTTACTTCTAGTCAAAGTCATTATGAGTAAGAACCAGCCTTCTCTCCCTTAAGTAAGGCTGACACTTAGAAATGTGTAGTTTGCTGAGCCCCATTTATTCAACACCAAATGAATTCACATAATATTAGATATGGCTGATGTATAAGCAACAGCGTGACTGATGTCTTTTGACATCATTACTCTTTGTTCTTCCAAATCCATTTACTTGCAGGTAATAAAACTAAGGGTCTGACTCTACTTCACTAAATTCCAAGAAATTGTCCAATTATTTTTTGTTATTGTCAATGCTTTAAATCAACAGTGATTAAGCCTTGATACTGCATTTATGATATTAAGTTCTACATCATGAGGTTGTCTGTTAACAGGAATGTAAGTTTTTTATTTTTATTATTTTTATTTTTTATTTATTTTTAAAGATTTATTTATTTATTTATTTATTTATTTGAGAGAGAGAGAATGAGAGACAGAGAGCATGAGAGGGAGGAGGGTCAGAGGGGGAAGCAGACTCCCCGCCGAGCAGGGAGCCCGATGCGGGACTCGATCCCGGGACTCCAGGATCATGACCTGAGCCGAAGGCAGTCGCTTAACCAACTGAGCCACCCAGGCGCCCCAGTTTTTTATTTTTTAAGAGAGCAAGCTCGAAGGGGAGAGCGACAGAGAGAATCTCAGGTAGGCTCCACCCCCAGCGCAGAGCCCACCTAAGAGGAACTCAATCCCACGACCCTGAGATCATGACCTGAGCTGAAACTGAATTGGACGCCCAACAGGCTGAGCCACCCAGGTGCCTCAGGAATGTAAACTTTTAAATATAATGACTTGGATATTTCTTTTTTGGCTTTTGTAGAATATATATGGAAAAGAGAGAAATGATAAATGACTCTGATTTTGCTGCTGAGTCAATCATTAAATTTCTTATTTTGTAGATTAACCTTGAGTCCAAGAGCTATTATAAAGATTAATTAATATTTGTAAAGTGCTTAAAACAGTGCCTAGCTCATAGTAACAGCTACATAAGTGTTTATTAAATTAGAATGTAAAAATAAATTTAAGGGCTGAAGCACAATTTATTTTACATTTTAATTCCCAAAGCACTTTACAGACATGATAGGGACTCAATTTATCTGTTGTTTGCATTTAAGTTCAACTGTATCTTACAGGCTCTATGTGTTATCTAAATAGTCTTCTATATAAACATAAATGCAGCTTTGCACTCACTCTTGATTTGCTGGAAATAAGTAACTTTTAAGAAGTGCAAATGTGCTTCTGGAACAAGCAAAGGTCTCCAAAGCACACCCATAGTAAGGAGCTGGCAGGATGAATGATACAGATATTTGCACCACTGTCACAGGTCACTGCACTGGGATTGTTTTAGTACCAGCCCAAATCTCAAGCACATTCAGTCAAAATCTCAGGCATATTCATATTTGGACACTTGCAATGTCAGAATTAAGTATGTAATGATATGCAGAAATAGACACCTGTTCCTTCCACCCACCACACTACCTCCTCGTTAAGGGATTTTTTTTTTTAGTTTATTCCAATAATAGATCTTAAGTTGTGACCTACAAATTCCTCTTCAAGTCAGAACCACTTTTCTTTTAGCTTCTTATGGTAGAAAACATTTTAAATATATAGGAAATTACATATAATTCTCATACAGTTTTTTTTAAATTTTTAATATTTATTTATTTATTTTAGAGAGCAGAGACAGAGAGCAAGCACATGCATGAGCAGAGGGACAGGCAGAGGGAGAGGATCTTCAAGGGACGCCTGGGTGGCTCAGTCAGTTAAGTGGCTGCCTTCGGCCCAGGTCATGATGCCAGGGTCCTGGGATCGAGTCCCACATCAGGCTCCTTGCTCAGCAGGGAGCCTGCTTCTCCCTCTCTCTCCGTCTGCTTGTGCTGTCAAATAAATAAAATCTTTAAAAAAAAAAAAAAAAAAAAGAGGATCTTCAAGCAGAATCTCTCTGCTGAGCTCCGAGCCCAGTTCAGGGCTGGATCCCACCACTCATGAGATCATGACCAGAGCTGAAACCAAGAGTCAGAGGCTTAACCAAATGAAACACCCAGGCACCCCTCTCACCATAATTTTAAAAAGTTCACCTTTTCAGGAACAAAAACATTAGCCTGTGACAGCAATGGTCTAAATGAATAAAACTGAGAACACAAAGTAACCTTCAAATCTTTTGACGTAACAATATTTCTTTTAAAAAAATTATAACTTTTAATAGAATAGGGAAGAGGATGTTTGAAAAGGAGGAAAAAATTTACTTTCTATCTAATTAATTGTCAGTTCTTTATGTGTGGGAGTGAAAGGGAAAGCTTTAGAATAGCTTTTAGAGTTTATCAACACAAACTGATAGTTTGGAAGGCTGCAATAAAATATGATTTTGCATAAAGAACTGTGGCATGAAGAATATAAAAAGATTTAAAAAATGGAAGAAATCGGGTCCAGGATGAAAATGGCGGCGGCGGCGGCATCTGTGTCCCGGCTGTCTGGGCTGCTAGGTCGGTCCGGGGCACAGCTGGGGTGTTCCACGTCGAGTGGCGCCCACGGCGAGGAGGGCTCAGCTCACATGTGGAAGGCTCTCACCTACTTCGTAGCGCTCCCTGGCGTGGGTGTGAGCATGCGGAATGTCTTCCTGAAGTCGCGTCACGGAGAGCATGAGACCCGAGTTCATCGCCTACCCCCATCTCTGCATCAGGTCCAAGCCCTTTCCCTGGGGAGATGGTAATCATACTCTATTCCATAACTCTCACGTGAATCCACTTCCAACCGGCTATGAAGATGAATAAAGAGAACCTGGACCACCACCCAGTAGGGACCACAGCACTGGTTTGGACCATGACTCTGCACACGGACCAGAAAAAAGAAAAGTCTATGGGACCTTAAGCTCACCTTCCTTACTTGTATCAAATGATGACCAGTATACTGATCTTCCATCCCTTTGCTTATGGCAGGAGATGGCTTAAATAAATAACAGATTGGTCAAAAAAAAAAGGAAGAAATCTAAATGATTAATAGTTTGGAATTTATAGCCCCAAGAGTTAACTATAAAAAATTGGCAATTCTTTTGATAGGATGACAAATATGAAAAGAACCAAATTCCACAATACAGAAGACAAATCAAGACCTCAAAAAGGGGGGGGGGTGCATAACAAAAACAAGAAACATGAATTTTTGAGAAAGAAATGGGTGGGGGAAATATAGGAATATTTGTGTTTATAAATATTTCTAAATTAGCAGAGAGTTATAGCTTCTGCTTTAAGAATAACTATCCACATATCATAGTTTATGCGTAATATTTAACATAATGACTAGGACTGTGTTAAGGAATGCTAGATCTGGGCCTGAATCCAGCAGATGAGTGAAAAAGATGCTCCTACATTAAGTTTTCGAGTATCTCCAAAAGCCTTAATTAGCAACTAATTTTTCTTCATTTTAACTTACTCCAAAAATAGGTCAGGAACGTTAAAGAACATTTTGTTTTTGCATAGACTTGGGGCAGGCTGTCTTTAAAGGGCAAATACTAGGGGTGCCTGGGTGGCTCAGTCGTTGGGTGTCTGCCTTAGGCTCAGGTCACGCTCCCAGGGTCCTGGGATCGAGCCCCATATCGGGCTCCCTGCTCCGCGGGAAGCCTGCTTCTCTCTCTTCCTCTGCCCCTGCTTGTGTTCCCTCTCTCGCTGTCTCTCTCTCTGTCAAATAAATAAATAAAATCTTTAAAAAAAAAAAGGGCAAATACTAAAGTAGAAGGAACTCCTATCGGTGTGTTTTAAATTCTCCGGAGGAATTGTGTTCAACAACAATGCAACATTATAATAAAAGTAGTCGTCTTTGTTTCTGGTTCCAAATACGTAAAATTTTTAAGTTTCTTGAAAAAAGAATTGTTTCACGGGAAGTCTCATTTCCGTGCCTAGCTGCAGGCTACATAACAGGGAATTCCACAGGATCTGGAGCACAAGTCAAAACAGGTCTTGAACGTTAGCAACTAAACTAACCTACAAGCTCGAACCAGACCAGCACTAGCCACCGGCAGCCCGAGCAAAGCAAAGGACGTGGCAAGGCCCTCGCTCTTTTGAAGCAAGAGATCTGAGACAATTAGGCCTCAAGTCCACCAGGCTCAGGTAGGCAGAAGGTGAGACGACGTTCAAATTCCCGCGGTCCTAGGCAGCGTACACGCTCTTCCGCCGGCGCAACACGTCTGAGAGAGAAGGGGAAGTGCCAGGACCCGCAGGCCCCTGCGGGAGGAGGTGGGTGGGCCGAGCGGAAGTCCGCACCGCCCACAGCACGTGCGGGCGCCACGCACCGCCAGCGCGGAGGGAGACGTGGGGGGCGGGGACGGGAGGGAGACGTGAGGGGGGGGCGGGAGGGAGACGTGAGGGGGGG
>NW_023270839.1:214069-242380 GCF_011800145.1 Mirounga leonina | reverse complement strand
GGGAGGGAGACGTGAGGGGGGGGCGGGAGGGAGACGTGAGGGGGGGGGCGGGAGGGAGACGTGAGGGGGGGGCGGGGGGGAGACGTGAGGGGGGGGGGGGAGGGAGGCGAGGGGGGGGGGGGAGGGAGACGGGGGGGCGGGGAGAGGGAGGGAGATCACCAAAAGAACGCAGGAAGGCCCGCCCCTGCACGCGGTACCGCGAGTGGCGGGGCTGACGTTACCTCCACCCACTGGCTCTCGGCGTCTCCCTCGGCTGGACGTACTTGCAGCCTGGCGTGCAGGCACTGCTGCAGAAGCGCCCGGGCCTGAGGTATCCGGCCGCTTTCAGACATGGTTTGAACCCGCGTGGCAATCCGATACGTTCGAGGATCGCGCTGCGCAGGCCCCGCCTTCAGCGCGCGGGGAGGACGTGGCGGATCGTGGCAGCGGGACGTTCCACGGGCTCGTGGCTCCACCCCTAGAGGGGCGGGGCCTCTGCCTGGCTCCAAGGTGACCCGGATGTGTGATCTTCGAAGGCAATGTATTGACTCCTCCGATGAACCTATCCAACTTTGTAGAGAGCGCTCAGTGTATACTTTAAACGAGTGGGAAGACTCATTGGAACTCTTCCATACACACCCTTTAAAGAAATTTAGCTCAGAAAGCTTAAGTTTCCAGACGTTGAGAAATTTTAAATCTGCTTAAGTCCTTATTATGCCCATTATGAAGGTAGGTAAATAGAATGAATCAGTTGAATCATAAAACAAGCAGAAATGGAACTAAAAGCTATAAATCTTTCAAAAATGTCCTTACTCCAATCAATAAAACAACGATACCTCGTCTGTCAGGAATGCTATTAATTATTCTGACGCTGCAGTTTCGGAAAAATGTTGGTATGCTGTGTGAATGCACATTTGGAGTGCAGTTCTTTAGAAAATACCCTCTCTAAAAATATTCTTATCCAAGAGAGTGTGTCATTGTTCATAAATTTTTTAACCTGCTGCTAATGCAAAAATAAAGTGACATATTCTGATGCACATAATGATGCTAAATTTTGTGGGGTTTCCTGTAAATACATATTAGAATGTAAATAAAAATTAGACAAAGGCTTGATCTTCTTTCCCACACAACCTATTCCTTGAATATGCATCAGATTAGCATTATTTTTCTATGGGCTTGGAGGGTTTAGATGAGGAATAATAGTGCTACCATGATTGCATTACTCAGGTCATTGATTTGGGCTCAGTTGGCACAATATGCCTATACATTTGGGTCTGTTGTTTTAGAAGATGACATCACTGACAGTGTTGCTATCCATATAAAGTAGTGTGACTGAAGAAAATAACCCATGCATAATCAACGGTCCTTTCTACACAAAATTGAAGCTGCCTGTTTGCTGGTCATCTTGCAGGCTGATTTACACTTTCTGTAAAAACCAAAAGCAAAATCTCACATTATCTCTGACTGCTGCATTGCAGGGGTTCCTGCGTTCGTTGACATTTGTTGGCAAAGCACAGACAAGTTGCATTGTTTGTGCCTTTATGTCGTTATAACTATTGAATCTCTTTTCTCTTCATTCCCGGACTCAAGTTTTACAGGGCTGTAAGGGACTTTGACATAAAGGCCCTTAGCCTTGACCCAGAGTAAGAGAGGACTATGATGTCCATTTGTATATGAGTACAGGAGACAGCAAGTTTTCTTGAAAATAGGATATATGGTTCCTAGAGATCTTTCCACAGTGAAGGGACTTTAGCAAATTGGGACATCCATCCTGTGAATAGCTGGATGCTGGTTGGTAATGGTTAATCTCTCAAAAGTCACCGATTGCTTTAAATCTTTCTGTTAGGTGAGAATCTCTTGGACACTACTGCAGGTAGTATAGGTTGTGACTCACTTATTCTTTCCTTCCCCCTGCAGAGGGCAGTAGAGAGTAGGCACTAAAGTATTCCTTTCTGTATTTTATTTTTTGACCTTCTAGTCTCTTTCCACAAAGAATTTAATAAGACAAGACATACATGCAATAAAATAGTAGAATGTGAATAAACATAAAGCACTAGGAGTAAAGAAAATAGAGTTTTATCAGTAAGTCCCAGTGAGGGAAATTGAAAACAAATAAATAAACTGGTTCTTGCCTGGAGTGCTGAGATGATATAGTATGCAGCAGTCTTTACAGATACATCACTTTTTGTTACAAAACGGTTATACCCATTGTCAGTCAAGAAGAAGAGGCTGTAAAGCAGCCAGGAGCATTTATTTTGGGGTCTTAGGGATTACAATCCTGGAGCCACAGAGTGGACTGAAATTGAAAGTGTGTTCAGAATTGTAAGTGGAAAGTGCAGACGTATAAAGGCAAAGCCCAGGAGGTTATATGACTTCCTTTGATTGAATTGTGATTGGTGCTGACAGAGTTAAACTATCTAATAAACAATGGGCTATTTAGCTGATAGAGGTTACATTATCTCTATTCCAGTCCAAAGTAGAAGGATGTGTTCTGGAAGGTGGCAGAGGTGCAATTGACAAAAATCAAAAGTCCAGGGTGTTCCAATAATTGAAACAGACGTGCATATGCCTTGCTTCTTCCATACTCCCCTGACCCTATTTTTGAGTGACTCTCTTAGCAATGTTTACTTCACTTTGGAATTTTCTTTCATAACATCATATGTAATGTTGAGGTGGCACACGTTGTACAATTTCCTTCAAGTTAGAAGTAAAAGGTGAGGGGCACCTGGGTGGCTCAGTCGTTAAGCGTCTGCCTTCAGCTCAGGTCATGATCTCCCAGGGTCCTGGGATCGAACCCCACATTGGGCTCCCTGCTCAGCGGGGAGCCTGCTTCTCCCTCTCCCTCTGCCTGCCTTTCCCCCTGCTTGTGCTCTTTCTCTTTCTCTGTCAAATAAATAAAATCTTAAAAAAAAAAAAGAAGTAAAAGGTGAAGTGCATCATTAAGTTGGCTCTAGAGGAGGGTGGTGGTTGAACAAGAACATAAGAGTAGGCAAGAAATCACTGAGCAGGAATAGTTCTTGAACTGTTACAGTGCTGAAAGGGGACTGTACGGTTAGTGGGTTATGTAGGAATGTATTCTAGGCCCTCTGATATGGTACAGTGATTGATTTAGAGTTTGTTTTTTTTTTAAAAAGATTTTATTTATTTATTTGAGATAGCATGAGCTGGGGAGAGGGGGAGAGAGAAGCAGACTCCCCACTGAGCAGGGAGCCTGATGTGGGGCTCAATCCCAGGACCCTGGGATCATGACCTGAGCCAAAGGCAGATGCTTAACTGACTGAGCCACCCAGGTGCCCCGAGGTAGATGTTTTAATCTTACAGAGGCTGGAAAAAATCTAGCCCCCCACTTGAAAGCTCCAAGATTTAATTTTTTCAGTGGTTAGTGAGGTGATCAGGTTCTGAGAAATTAGTTCACACTAACTAAAATGCACATGAATTGGGGTAGAACCAGAATACTAATTCATTTATAATAAATATTGCTGTGACACAGAGTGGAAATTCTCACATAGGACATGATCGACACCTTTGCCCTTGCGTTCAAGTATGTATACTAGGTCATATTCAAAGTCTCTTAACTAATTTACTATAAGATATAGTCACTCTTCTACCAGCACATAGGAAACTGAGGTTGGAAAGATCTTTGTGGATTCTGGCTTTAAGACACTTGCTACATGCATTAAAACTGTGAGGAAAGGGGCACCTGGGTGGCTCAGTTGGTTAAGCGACTGCCTTCGGCTCAGGTCATGATCCCGGAGTCCTGGGATCGAGTCCCGCATCCGGCTCCCTGCTCGGCAGGGAGTCTGCTTCTCCCTCTGACCTTCCCCCTTCTCATATGCTTTCTCTCTCTCTCTCTCTCTCTCTCAAATAAATAAAATCTAAAAAAAAAAAAAAAGAGAGAAAAAAAACTGTGAGGAAAGAGGAAGCAAACATATTTAAATAAGAGCCTGAAACAAAAAGTCCAAAGGTAAATGCTCCAAACTGCAGGAATATATTTTGTCGTGGAGCGTCTTCCTACACAGGCAGAAACCGAGGCCAGGAATGTTAATCCAGTCGAAGCCCCTCTATATAGAAATACGAGGCCTTGGGAAGATGACAGTTCCCTACCTAAGAGCTGAGTCTATCTTTAACATGATTAATTTGTACAACCAGGTAGGGGATGGGATTTGGAACTTGGTATTGATTGTTCTTTTGTTCAATTTGCTTTTTAAAATTATTTTGTTACTGCACCATTTGCTGGTATGTTGCTTGATATTGCAAGTGCTTTAACTCTAAGACAGTGATGGATATCTGGCAGTCTGTAGGGTTTCCCCCTGGTAGGCTGATAAATTATCTTGATCTTTGGGTTATTTTTCAGTCCATAGTGTTGTAATAACAGCAAAGCATTGCATAACCGTTTGAATATTTGTGTACTCATGTTAGCCATTTTGTCAAGTCAGGCCAGCTGTTGTAAGGGTTGTTTTTTTTTTTTTTTTTTTTTTTTAAGATTTATTCATTTATTTTAGAGAGCGGGGAGGGGCAGAGGGAGAGGCAGACAGAAACTCAAGCGGACTCCACGCTGAGCAGGGAGCCCGATGCAGGACTCAGTCTCACAACCTTGAGATCATGGCCTGAGCCGAAACCAAGAGTCAGATGCTTAACTGACTGCACCAACCAGGCACCCCTGTAAGGGCTTTTTATAATTTGGACACCTGCATCCTTTGTAGGAAAAAACTGTGGAAGATTTTGAATGGGCAGAAGAGATTTCTGGATATCCTTTTAAGGGAATGCTGGAGCCTCTGCGGATTCCTTTGGTCCTATAGAGCTATATAGGATTTGTCTTTGACTAGGCTGTCTTACAACTCTCTAGAGATAGAAGTTAACTTGTCGAACACAAATCGTAAGCAAATCATTCCTGTCCATAAAAATGTAAAATTTGAGGGGCGACTGGGTGGCTCAGTCATTGAGCGTCTGCCTTCGGCTCAGGTCATGATCCCAGGGTCCTGGGATCGAGCCCCGCATCGGGCTCCCTGCTCTGCGGGAAGCCTGCTTCTCCCTCTCCCACTCCCCCTGCTTGTGTTCCCTCTCTCGCTGTTGCTCTCTCTGTGTCAAATAAATAAAATCTTTTAAAAAAATGTAAAATTTGATTATTACTCTGTGGATGCGGACTGATTTTGCCTGTTTTGCATCCCTTTGTAAATTCGTTTCAGCGTTCCTTTCCTGACCATACATGTATAGCACTTTGAGTTTTCTCTCTCTTTTGAAAATAAACTTGAAATTGCACAGCAGATTTAGATTTGTAGAAAGATGCAAAAATAGTACAGAGTTTTTATATACCCCTCACCCAATTCCCCCTTTTATTCACATCTCAAATTACTATGGTATGTTTGTCACAACTAAGGAAACAGCACTGATATGTCAATTATACTCCATCCTTTATTCAGATTTCGTTAGTTTTTCCACTAAATCCTTTTTCTGGATTCCATCCAGGATACCACATTACATTTAGTTATCATGTTTCCTCAGGCTGTGGCTGTTTCTCAGATTTTTCTTGTTTTTGATGACCTTGGCAGTTTTGGGGAATACTGGTCAGCTACATTGTAAGATGCCCTTCTACTGGAATTTGGTATTTTCTCATGATTAGACCAAGGTTATGGGTTTTTGAAGGATGATCACGGAGTTGAAGTGCCATTCTTATTACATCATATCAAGGGTACATGCAGACAACATGTCTTTTTTGCTGATGATATTAACCTTGATCACCTGGCTAAGGTGGTGTTTGCCAGGTTTCTCCAGTATAAAGTTAAACCTTCCTCCCCCTTCCACAATATGCTCTTTGGAAGCAAATCCCTTAACACAGCCCATACCCAAGGGGTGTTACTATCCACATTTTTGAGTGGGGGTATCTGCATAAATTATTTGGAATTCTTCATACAGGAGATTTGAGCCTTCTTTTGAACTGGTTGTAATATCTTACTGGTTTCTTCCTTACTGAGTTAAATATTAATGAAATAAAAATCTTTGACACATGTCGATTTTATATTTGTATGAGAGTTGCAACTTTATTCTTTTAAAACTTACCCTCTCATATTCCTCTACCAAGAAATGTGGTGGGAATTATCTTTTATATAGTTCTTTGACATCCATGAGTAATGCCATACACAAATATATTATTTTGAAAAGAAGATACGGAATATTATTTATGGTCAAAGAAAAAAAATATTTTATCACACTAACTGTATCAGTCAGGGTCCCATCAGGAATCAAATACATTCTAAATAGGATAATCTGGGAATGTGTTATTTACAAGGGGACTATTTACAAAGGTGTGGGTGTAGGGGAACCACAGGGGTAGTGTAGTAACCCCAGGGCATGGTGGCAGCTGATATGTTTGGTACACGCCCCCTGGTCTGAAGGGAGAAAGGGAGGGAGTCTGGAATCAAGAGGTAGAGACTTACGTAGACCCTTAAGAGAAGGAGTTGACCTTCTACCAAGAAGCTCAGCCAACTCCAGTTGACCTTTCCAGGAGGCAGTTAGGGAAATAAATACCTGACCCCATTCTCCATCTTCCTTACATTTTCTGCCAGACCTCCCCATTGGCAAACCCTACCAGAAGCTAGGAAGCAGGGGACCTGTTGCTGACCCAGGCTCCAGGGCAGAAGGCAGGGTGGAGAATGCTTGAATGTGGATCTGGAAGGTAAGCAAAAGACACCAAGCTCACTGACTGAAGAGGTTTTAAAGGCCACAGTGGGGACTCTTCTGTCATCTTTTTGTTGGAAGATGACAGCTGTGGAGACAGCTGAGTTAACATTTCTAATGGAACTCCTTAATTTTTCTAAGAGTTTAGAGAAGTGAAGTTATACTTTGTGACTTATCAGTGTAAGATGAGCCAAGGTCCTTGCATTACCCTCCCCCTGCTGCCCCTTTTTTCCAGTCATTGGAGGTGTGGCTAAGACATCAGGGAAGAAAGTTTGCTGGGATCCTTGCCTTGGTGAAAATGCCCTCTACACAGCCCAACTTGCATGGCAGGAAGAGATGGAGCTGCTGCTTCTAAGGGGTCTTACAGAATTGGATAAGAGGCTTGTCACAGGGGACCATTAAAGACCCAAGTCCTTAAGCTCTCATGGAATCCTTTGGACCATGAGGGAAGGGACTCAGGATCAGATTTGATTTGATATAGAAAAAATAATGAATCATGTTTACTGTTTCTGAGTGCTTGAGATGGTAAAGGGAAAGCTAGTGTTCTCAGATGGTAGCTCCCTGGTTGTCTGTTCCTTTTGACAAGTGAAGTGAAAGAAATACTGTAGATTCTTAGTTTGCTTAAGGAAGAACATTCTAAAAACCTCACAAATAGCCTTCCAACTCCAGAATTAATTTATAAGTGCATGCATGTATTTATCCAATGGTTTATAAATATTTATCTATCATGTTAGATACCAAGTTAGATGCTGGAAATACATGAGGAATAAGATACAGGTTTTACTCTCAAGGAGCTCAGAACGTAGTGAAGAGACAAGGAAAACAATGGGGGAGCATCAGAAAAACTGTGTCTCTTTCCACCAGTGTGTTCTTTCCCTCCCAATAGGGGAAGGACAGGACTTGAAAGGGAAACCACCTCCTGGAAACCCCGAGTTAAACTAAACTGGTGACTGGCCTTAACTGGAAGGAAGATAAGGTCTTCGACCCAAACAATTTGGCATAAACTGAATTTTCGGGCCGTATCACAACTAGGCACCTTTTTTCTTAGTCACCAGCTGACTCTGTCTTCGGAATACCTTTCCCTATACAGGACTTATGTGACCTTCAGTGTCTCTAAAATACGCTCCAGGCTTGACCTCCAACTCAAAAGGTTTCCTTCCTTTAGGCCACAATCCAAAGTCTAATATTCTATTTTCTTTTTTTTTTTTTAGATTTTTTTTATTTGAGGGAGAGAGGGGACCTGGGGGGGGGGGGGGGGGGGACAGAGGGAGAAGCAGGCTCCTGGGAGCCCGATGAGGGGGATGCGGGACTCAATCCCAGGACCCTGGGATCATGACCTGACGCTTAACCAACTAAGCCACCCAGCCGCCACAAAGTCTAATATTCTAAGTACTGTGTTTAGGCGCACTCTGCTGGGTGTGAAGCTGATTAAAGTAATTCCCATTAACTTGTGAATGAAATGTAACCTTAAAAGGTATATTTGCATTTTAATGGCAGTCCCTTAATTCAAATTAATCTCTAATTAGTAGAATGTGTGAAAGTTACTTTCTTTGGGAAGACGGAGGTGGAATTACTCCTTAATTCTCCAAGTTTAAAAGAGCTGCTACTCCCAGAGCCTCTGGATTCTCACCTCCGAGACACGAGACAGGAGACACGACTCAGCAGGATGCAATTTTGTTTCTCTTCCTGAAGCTAATCATTTTGAAAAGCTTTTTAGGTTAAATTCAATGGACATCATCATCTTTTGAATAGCTTTTATATTTGGGGAAACTCTTATGATAGGAGCATCCTTTTCCCCTCTCAGGTAGAAACCAGAACTCAGCTCCCCAGCCTCCTTTGCAGCTAGGATGCAGGCATGCCAATTAGATACCTTCATGCAAGATTAAATTTGGAAGTGAGCAATGTGAATAAACAGCCTCTGCATGGGGCTTCCATGTTCCTCATGGCGGTGTTGGTAGAGCTCCCAGGAAAGTACAGTTCTAGACTTGATGCAGAAGTGCCATTGGTGTCGGCAGCAGCTGCAGTAAAACCAGGTTGCTGGGGTTCGAGGCTCAGTGGGAGAAGTAGCAGACGCTGGCTCCATTCACTGAAGTAGAGAACACGAGCGACAGGACGTCTGGGTGGCTCAGTCAGTTAAGCGTCTGCCTTTGGCTCCGGTCATGATCCCAGCGTCCTGGGATCGAGCCCCGCATCGGGCTCCCTGCTCAGCGGGGAGTCTGCTTCTCCCTCTCCCTCTGTCCCTCTTCCCCCCCACCCCCCACTCATGCTTGCACTGTCTCTCTCATGCAGCGAGAGAGAGAGCACAGGTATGGAGAAAAGGGAGAAGCAGACTCCCCGCCGAGCAGGGAGCCTGATGCGGGGCTCGATCCCAGCACCCTGGGATCATGACCCGAGCCGAAGGCAGACGCTTAACGACTGAGCCACCCAGGCGCCCCTCAAATAAATAAAATCTTAAAAAAAAATACAGAATCTCAGCCCTACTCCATATTCGGTGAAGCAGAATCAGCATTTTAACACAACCATTAGGTGATTTGCGTGCATATTTACGTTTGGAAAGTGCTGCTCTAGGGCATCATGCTCTCTTTCCCTCTGGGGCTTTTATACATTTGGCTCCCTCCATCGTACTTCGTACTGTGGAGTGTGTTTATGTGTTTCACTCTGTTCTCCAAGATTCATCTGGGAAAACTCTGACTGGTGAATGCTGGGTTGGCGACTTTAATTTGTTTCCCCAAACATGGCACTTATTCCTTTGTACCATAATGACCTTTTAACTCCTTCTTTCCCACGAAACAGGGATTTTCTGTTCTGGTTGTACTTTAGAGTCAGCCTGAGAACTTAAAAAAAAGACAGATTCCTGGGTCCCACCGCTAGAGATTTTGGTTTTAATTGATTTGAGTAAGGCCTAGATACTGGTATTTTTAAAAAAGTGTGCCAGATGATTATAATGGGGAGCCAAATTCAGAACCAGCGCACAAGACTTTAAGCTCCTTGAAGACAGGGATTGTGTCTTTTCACTGTTGTATTCTCAGAGCTCAGATTCTCATGGGACAGTTACATAAACTCTACTAGTAAATAGTTGCTGCCCCCAGTTTCTCAGGGCTATGGATTTAGCTTCTGTTGTGCACACCACGCTACCTTACACCCCAACCCCTCCTATATGTTCACAGCTGGGTAGCTCATTCCTCTCATTAAAACAAGGAGCCATTTCTTGAGAGGAGAACTCAAGCTGGCATTTGAAACACGTCCCTAGTCATCTCTATTCTTTTCTTGAGCCCGTTTGATCCTGATATAATGAAGCAGGTTTATATAATTGGATGCTAATAAGCACATTGTTTTGAAAGACTGTCTCCAAACATGAGTTCCAAAAGCAAAGCCACTAATTCTTTGTTTATAAACCTTGGGTTCTGAGAATTCGTAAGAGTGAGGAGGTTGGTGAGATCAATACAACTGTAACGGAAAGATTTTCTCAAAGTTAACCATAGTTTTATGGGAAGTTAAAAAATACATTCTGGAAAAATTTTCTTAAGTTTACATCCCATTTTTTTCATTTTTAAAAAAAAGATTTATTAATTTGACAGAGAGAGAGACAGGGAGAGAGGGAACACAAGCAGGGGGAGTGGGAGAGGGAGAAGCAGGCTTCCTGCTGAGCAGAGAGCCCAGTGATGCTGGGCTCCATCCCAGGACTCTGGGATCACGACCGGAGCCAAAGGCAGACGCATAACGACTGAGCCACCTAGGCGCCCCTACATCCCATTTTCTTAAAATTTAAAGTGATAAATTAAAAAAAAAAACCCTCTTAATAATATATTGATACAGTGTTTTATATTTTAGAAGTAACTGCATTTCCACAATCTCATTAAGAGATGTCCCCATATTATAGATGAGGAAGCTAAGGCCCAGAAAATTTGGATAACCTGCCTCATATAAAACACCAAACTAGAGGCAAAGCCAGACCACCACCCAGATCTTCTGATTACAAGCTCAATGCTATTTTTTAATTTTTACTTTGTGTGTGTGTATCCTGACATTTTCCAGGCATTTGTTTGATTTTTGCAGCCAAAAAGGTGACTTCTGTTGAAATAAACAGACTAGGTAGATCTGGGCTTAAAGCCCAGCCTTGCGGCCTAGCAGTGACCTCAGGCAGTGGGTGTAATAGTTAAGAGCATGGATTCTAGCACCAGGTTGCCAGGGCTTATAATACTGGCTCTTCTAATTGCTTACTCTATGGCTTTAGGCAAGTGCATCACTTTCATCATCTGTAAAGTAGGGATAAAAATGTGACCAAATTAAGAGAACTGCTATAGGATTAAGTGAGTTACGATTTATAAAGCACACAGAATCGTGCCTGCACCCAAGGTAAGTGTGACGTAAATCTTTGTTAAATAAAAATCTGGTTCAGGAGCGCTTGGGTGGCTCAGTTGGTTGAGTGTCTGCCTTTGGCTCAGGTCATGATCCCAGGGTCCTGGGATAGAGCCCTGCATCGGGCTCTCTGCTCAGCAGGGAGCCTGCTTCTCCCTCTCCCTCTGCTGCTCCCCCTGCTTGTGCTCTATCTCTCTGTCAAATAAATAAATAAATAAAATCTTTAAAAAAAAATCTGGTTCAATCTTATTATTTTATACCCAAGGTCATTTTTCAAATCACACATTGTGATTACCCATATTCAATTTTCATTAAGTATCTTTCCTTGGAAACCAACTGTGCGTAATATTCATAGAAAAGAAAATAGTGTGACTGATAGGCTTCTTCTGTCCTTGAGGAGTTTACAATCTACAGAGAGATGGAACAAAATGTTTTTTTAAAAACCCAAGAAAGAGCACTTCCTTGTTTCTTATCGTGGCAAGTTTGAGGAGGGAGACAAAAGGCTCTCTACGTAGCTTCTAGGTTTCCCAAGCTGTTCTTGTTTCAAAGAATCATATGTTCCATCCAATGACTTTCTCGAGTCCTTCATCATAAACTTCAGGGGCTTGTCAGGATATGCAAGTGTGGGGCGGGAAGACGCGCTGGTCCTTGCTTGCTGCGGGGACACTTGGAGCCATGGCCTGGTGGTCAGTCCTACTCGTCCTGCTCTGGGAAAACTCTTCTGGCTCCAAAAGCATGAAATAGGGGCCAACAATGAAAGCTGTCACCTACCCGAAGCTTTTTGTCCCTCTTATTCAAAGAGAGAGAGAGACCAAGCCCTCAGATGTCAGGGAGGTAGTGCCAAGTCAATTAGCAGCATTTCTAGGGTATCAAACTACTATTACTTCTCTTCGAAAAAAAAAAGTTAGTAATGAAGGTTAATTTTCCTTCCTTCCTGTACCCCTTGTAATTAATATCAACCATTCTGGGGATTTCTGACTAGGATACATGCCTGTGGTTTGGAATGGGTTGTGCAAACCGGCTGGAATATTTAGGGACTGAGTGTGTGTTGTGGCCTAAATGTCTGCATTCTGTATCAGTTGAACTAGGTAGACAGACATATCTATTGATTGATATCTATTGACCGATAGATAGAACTAATGAACTAAATATAAGAAACGTAATTATGTCAGTGATATTATATGGTCCGACATAACTTAGGTGCTATAAGGTATTGCAAGAACTTGAAGCGAAACTTGAAAACCAGGGAAGATAAAGTAATATTGTTATGGCTATTCTAAATTAAATACGTTATGACACTATCCAGGTAGATTCTTTCTTTTTTTTTAATTTTCTTATGTTATGTTAATCACCATACAATACATCATTAGTTTTTGATGTAGTGATCCACGATCCATTGTTTTCGTATAACACCCCGTGCTCCATGCAGTACGTGCCCTCCTTAATACCCATCACCGGGCTAACCAATCCCCCCTCCCCCCTCCCCTCTAAAACCCTGTTTGTTTCTCAGGTCCATAGTCTCTCATGGTTCATCTCTCCCTCCAATTCCCCCCCCCCCCATTTTTCCCTTCCTTCTCCTAATGTCCTCCATGTTATTCCTTATGTTCCACAAATAAGTGAAACCATATGATAATTGACTTTCTCTGCTTGACTTATTTCAGTTAGCATAATCTCCTCCAGTCCCATCCATGTTGAGGTAAAAGTTGGGTATTCATCCTTTCTGATGGCTGAGTAATATTCCATTGTATATATGGACCACATCGTCTTTATCCATTCATCTGTTGAAGGGCGTCTCGGCTCTTTCCACAGTTTGGCTATTGCGGACATTGCTGCTATGAACATTGGGGTGCCTATGGCCCTTCTTTTCACTACATCTGTGTCTTTGGGGTAAATACCCAGGAGTGCAATTGCTGGGTCATAGGGTAGCTCTATTTTTAAATTTTTGAGGCACCTCCACACTGTTTTCCAAAGTGGCTGTACCAACTTGCATTCCCACCAACAGTGTAAGAGGGTTGGTTCCCCTTTCTCCACAACCTCTCCAACATTTGTTGTTTCTTTCCCTGTCCATTTTGGCCATTCTAACTGGTGTAAGGTGGTATCTCAGTGTGGTTTTGATTTGGATTGCCCTGATGGCTAATGATGATGAACATTTTTTCATGTGTCTGTTAGCCATTTGTATGTCTTCTTCAGAGAAGTGTCTGTTCATCTCTTCTGCCCACTTTTTGACTTGATTATTTGTTTTTTGGGTGTTGAGTTTGAGAAGTTCTTTATAGATTTTGGATACCAGCCCTTTATCTGTAGTGTCATTTGCAAATATCTTCTCCCATTCTGTGGGTTGCCTCTTTGTTTTGTTGACTGTTTCCTTTGCTGTGCAGAAGCTTTTTATCTTGATGAAGTCCCAAAAGTTCATTTTTGCTTTTGTTTCACTAGCTTTTGGAGATGTATCTTGAAAGAAGTTGCTGTAGCCGATGTCAAAGAGGTTACTGCCTATGTTCTCCTCTAGGATTTTGATGGATTCCTGCCTCACATGGAAGTCTTTCATCCACTTTGAGTTTATCTTTGTGAATGGTGTTGGAGAATGGTCGAGTTTCATTCTTCTGCATGTGGCTGTCCAATTTTCCCAGCACCATTTATTGAAGAGACTGTCTTTTTTCCATTGCATGTTTTTTCCTGCTTTGTTAAAGATTATTTGACCATAGAGTTGAGGGTCCATATCTGGGTTCTCTATTCTGTTCCATTGGTCTGTATGTCTGTTTTTGTGCCAGTACCATGCTGTCTTGGTGATCATGGCTTTGTAATACAGCTTGAAATGGGGCAACGTGATGCCCCCAGCTTTGTTTTTCTTTTTCAACATCTCCTTGGTGATTCGGGGTCTTTTCTGATTCCATACACATTTTAGGATTGTTTGTTCCAGCACTTTGAAAAATGTCATTGGAATTTTGATCGGGATGGCTCTGAAGGTATAGATTGTTCTGGGTAGCATAGACATTTGAACAATGTTTATTCTTCCGATCCAAGAGCATGGAATATTTTTCCATCTTTTTGTGTCTTCTTCAATTTCTTTCATGAGTGTTTTGTAGTTCCTAGAGTATAGATCCTTTACCTCTTTGGTTAGGTTTATTCCGAGGTATCTTATGGTTTTTGGTGCTATTGTAAATGGAATCATTTCTCTAATTTCTCTTTCTACAGTTGCGTTGTTAGTGTATAAGAAAGCAAGTGATTTCTGTGCATTGATTTTGTATCCTGCCACATTACTGAATTGCTGGATGAGTTCTAGTAATTTGGGGGTGGAGTCTTTTGGGTTTCCCACATAAAGTATCCTGTCGGCTGTGAAAAGCGAGAGTTTGGCTTCTTTGCCAATTTGAATACCTTTTATTTCTTTTTGTTGTCTGATTGCTGTTGCTAGGACTTCTAGTACTATGTTGAACAACAGTGGTGAGAGTGGGCACCCTTGACGTGTTCCTGATCTTAAGGGAAAGGCTCTCAGCTTTTCCCCATTGAGGATGATATTCGCCGTGGGTTTTTCATAGATGGATTTTATGAGCTTGAGGAATATTCCCTCTATCCCTATACTCTGGAGAGTTTTAATCAGGAAAGGATGTTGTATTTTGTCAAATGCTTTTTCTGCATCAATTGAGAGGACCATATGGTTCTTCTCCCTCCTCTTATTAATGTGTTCTATCACATTGATTGATTTGTGAATGTTGAACCACCCTTGCATCCCGGGGATAAATCCCACTTGGTCGTGGTGGATGATCCTTTTAATGTATTGTTGGATCCTATTAGCTAGGATTTTGTTGAGGATTTTGGAATCCATATTCATCAGGGATATCGGTCTGAAATTCTCCTTTTTTTTTTTTTAAAACGAAATGGGAAAAATTAATTTTAATAGTGTATCTTAACTCAATATATTATCATTTCAACATGTAATCCATATGAAATTACCAGTGAGTTAATGTAACATTTGTATACTTAACAGCACATATCAGATTAGACTAGCCATATTTCATAGCCACGTGTGACTACAGTTACTAATGTTGTGGACAGTGTAGCTCTAAAGACCTGACTTACATCTCTCTCCTTACAAAAAGTGTTTTAAACTTGACATTTTATTTTATTTGGGGCTGTAATAAACTAATTTAAAATAGGCTCACCAAATGGTGGAAAGTGATACCTTTCAATGAAGGTACGGTGGGCCAAAACAAAGAGGAAAAAGAGAGATTTGAGTCAAGATAATTTAACTAAGTAAAATCTGCCTACATTCCAGTGTATTAATTTAAAACAAACTTAGTTTTAACTAGAACAAATGCTGTCAAATATATTCGTCAAACGTAAGAGAAGAGTTGTATTTCATTGGATATCACTTTGTGGGTGATGCAGTTTGGAATGACATCAGTGTTAATGAAATTCCCGTGGGCTTCTAAAAAATGAAAAACCTAAAAATAATGAACAACAGATTCTTTCTTCTTTCTTCATCTTCTTGCTGGATTTTCTGGGCCTGTTCTCTGGTAGGGCAGATCATTTTTAGTCGGGTCCTTCTTGTTTTTTGTTGAACTTGTCTTTTTTTCCCTCCCTTTCAGAATCGTAGGCCTCTTTGTCAGACTTCTCATGCTGATATTGAGTTGTTCCCTTGGTCGCCTGGCCCTCCTCCGCCGTCTCCCAGACAGCCTCCTCCTCGGACGAGCCCCCGGACTCGCTGGCCACGGCCGCTGCTGCCCACGCCGGTGGGGTGGCGGGGGGCGAGAGGTGCCAGCGGGGGCCGTCGGGTGGCCGGCCCGGGGCCAGACCGTCACGCGGCCGCGGCGGGGCCGCACGAGGATGTGGTTGTTGCAGTAGATGTGGTGCAGCAGCGAGTGCCCGAAATTCTCCTTTTTGATGGGGTCTTTGCCTGGTTTGGGGATTAAGGTAATGCTGGCCTCATAGAATGAGTTTGGAAGTTTTCCTTCTGTTTCTACTTTTTGAAACAGCTTCAGTAGAATAGGTATTATTTCTTCTTTGAATGTTTGGTAGAATTCCCCAGGGAATCCATCAGGCCCTGGACTCTTGTTTTTTGGGAGGTTTTTGATCACTGCTTCAATTTGTTACTGGTTATTGGCCTATTCAGGTTGTCAATTTCTTCCTGTTTCAGTCTTGGCAGCTTATCAGTTTCCAGGAAGGCCTCCATTTCATCCAGATTGCTCAGTTTATTGGCATTTGGTTGTTGATAATAATTTCTAATAATTGTTTCTATTTCCTTGGTGTTAGTCGTGATCTCTCCCCTTTCATTCATAATTTTATTAATTTGGGTCCTTTCTCTCTTCTTTTGGATAAGTCTGGCCAGTGGTTTATCAATCTTATTAATTCTTTCAAAGAACCAACTTCTAGTTTCGTTGATCTGATCTACTGTGTTTCTGGTTTCTAATTCATTGATTTCTGCTCCAATTTTAATTATTTCTCTTCTCATGCATGGCTTAGGCGTCATTTGTTGCTTTTTCTCTAGTTCTTTAAGGTGTAGAGTTAGTTGGTGAATTCGGGATTTTTCTATTTTTTTGAGTGAGGCTTGGATGGCTATGTATTTCCCCCTTAGGACCGCCTTTGCAGTATCCCATAGGTTTTGGACCGATGTGTTTTTGTTCTCATTGATTTCCCTGAATTGTTTAAGTTCTTCTTTGATTTCTTGGTTGACCCAAACATTCTTGAGCAGAGTGGTCTTTAGCTTCCAAGTGTTTGAATTTCTGCCAGATTTTTTCTTGTGATTGAGTTCCAGTTTTAGAGCATTGTGTTCTGAGAATATGCAGGGAATAATCTCAATCTTTTGGTATCGGTTGAGACCTGACTTGTGACCCAGTATGTGGTCTATTCTGGAGAAAGTTCCATGTGCGCTCGAGAAGAATGAGTATTCTGTTGTTTTAGGGTGGAATGTTCTGTAAATATCTATGAGGTCCATCTGGTCCAATGTATCATTCAAAGCTCTTGTTTCCTTGTTGATTTTCTGCTTAGATGATCTGTCCATTGCTGAGAGTAGAGTATTGAGGTCTCCTACAATTAACGTAGTGTTATCAATATGACTCTTTATTTTGGTTAACAGTTGGCTTATGTAGATGGCTGCTCCCATGTTGGGGGCATAGATATTTACAATTGTTAGATCTTCTTGTTGGATAGACCCTTTAAGAATGATATAGTGTCCTTCTGTGTCTCTTATTACAGACTTTATTTTATTTTTTTTTTATTTTTATTTTTATTTATTAATTAATTTATTTATTTAAAGATTTTATTTATTTATTTGACAGAGAGAGACACAGCGGGAGAGGGAACACAAGCAGGGGGAGGGGGAGAGGGAGAGGCAGGCTTCCCGCAGAGCAGGGAGCCCGATGTGGGACTCAATCCCGGGACTCCAGGATCATGACCTGAGCCGAAGGCAGTCGCTTAACCGACTGAGCCACCCAGGCGCCCCACAGACTTTAGTTTAAAATCTAATTTGTCTGGGGCGCCTGGGTGGCTCAGTTGGTTAAGCGACTGCCTTTGGCTCAGGTCATGATCCCAGGGTCCTAGGATCGAGTCCCGCATCGGGCTCCCGGCTTAGCGGGGAGCCTACTTCTCCCTCTCACCCTATCCCCTCTCATGCTGTTTCTCTCTCTCTCTCTTTCTCAAATAAATAAAAAATAAATAAATAAAATCTAATTTGTCTGATATAAGAATTGCTACCCCAGCTTTCTTTGAGGTCCGCTGGCATGGAAGATGGATCTCCATCCCTTCACTTTCAGTCTGGATGTATCTTTAGGTTCAAAATGAGTCTCTTGTAGACAGCACATGGATGGGTCCTGTCTTTTTATCCAATCTGCAACCCTGTGCCTTTTTATGGGAGCGTTTAGGCCATTCACGTTGAGAGTGATTATTGAAAGATATGAATTAATTGTCATCATGTTGCCTGTGAAGACGTTGTTTTTATAGATTGTCCCTGTAAATTTCTGTTGTAGATCACTCTTGGGGTCTTTCTCCTTTTATAGAACCCCCCTTAATATTTCTTGCAGGGCCGGCTTAGTGGTCACATATTCTTTCAACTTCTGCCGGTCGTGGAAGCTCTGCATCTCTCCATCCATTCTAAATGAAAGCCTTGCCGGATAAAGTATTCTTGGCTGCATGTTCTTCTCATTTAGTACCCTGAATATGTCTTGCCAGGCCTTTCTGGCTTGCCAGGTCTCTGTGGATAGGTCTGACGTTATTCTGATGTTCCTCCCTCTATGTAAGGAATCTCTTCCCCCCTAACTGCCCCTAAGATGGTTTCCTTGGTTCTAAGATTTTCAAGTTTCACTATTACATGCCGGGGTGTTGGCCTGTTTCCCTTGATTTTAGGAGGGTTCCTCTCTGCCTCTAGGACGCAAATGTTTGTTTCATTCCCCAGATTAGGGAAGTTCTCAGCTACGATTTGCTCAAATATATCTTCTAGTCCTCTCTCTCCACTCCCTCCGGGATTCCAATTATTCTGACATTGGAACGCCTCATGGTGTCACTTATTTCTCTGATTCTATTTTCATGGATTCTGAGTTGTTTTTCCCTGGCCTCCTCTTTTCCCTTTTTAACTATTATATTGTCCTCCAGGTCGCTTATTCTCTCTTCTGCCTCAGTTACCCTAGCTGTTAGATTATCTAGATTGGATTGGATCTCATTGATAACATTTTTAAATTCTGCCAAATCACCTTTTATTTCTGCCCTTAGAGACTCTATGTTGCCATTAATTGATTTCTCCATTCCAGCCATTGTCTTCACAATTGCTAGCCTGAATTCCATCTCTGACATCTTGGTTATATCTGCATCCATTTGTAAATCTGCAGCATAAGTCATAATCTCTGAATCTTTTCTATTTTGGGGGCTCCTCCTCCTAGTCATTCTGTTGATGGGTGTTTGAGGGAATGTATAGAGTCCAAATTATTGACCAGAACCCAAGCAAGATACACTGTTTTCTTGGGACCTTAGGGTTGCTGGCCTCTTGTTCTCCCAGCCTGTCTTCTGCGGGAGGGGCCTGCTGCGCTGTTACTCAGGCAACCCTGTTTGGGCGGAGTTGCCCTGCGCCCTGTGGCGGGGGATGGGCTCAGCGGGAATCAGTCTTTGGGGCTTTTGTTCTCTGGTGCCTTCCCCTGGCGGTTTTCCGTGTCTCTTCCACAAGTCAGAGCAGAAGAGACCGTTTCCAACCCTCTGCCTCAGAGCAGAGAGCACAGTCTGTTCTTCAGTGAGCTCTCCAGGCCACACGGTCTCCGTTTCTGTCCATGCTGCTATAAACTGCAGCGGCCTGGGTTGTGCGCCCCTCCGCAGCGCTCCCAGTCCTGCCTCCAGGTCGGGGCACGTCTCTGCCCTTTGTGTTTCTAAAACCGCCAGCCGCTCCCAGTTCGCGCCCGCGTGACTCCGCCGCTTGGGGTTCTGTCTGGGGACTGCAGTTCGTGTGTGCGCGACCCCGCAGCTCTGGTTTTCCACCCCGGGGGCTGCCCTAAGTCCTTTCCCGATGCTACCGGTCTGCGAGTCTGTGCCCCGTCCACAGTGCGCAAGGCTGTCACTCACCGGCAGGGTAGGATCCCCACGTGCAGGCACCCTCCCACTGCCGTTTATCCTCCGATGTCTGCCCGCAGAATCACGGCTCCCCGCTTGGTACCTCACAACCAACCGCCTGCGATATTCTGTTTGTAGAGATCCAGATCTTCTTACATCTCAGGCTGGTTTCGTGGGTGCTCAGAGTGGTCTGGTAGTTATCCAGCTCAATTCCGGGGACCAGTTGAAATAGGGTCCCCTACTCCTCGGCCATCTTTCCCCCCTCTACCCAGGTAGATTCTTAAACATTTATAATTATCTTAGTCACATATTTCTGAGACAGTTCAATCTATAGGTTTTGAAAAGAGACATTTAAGATACCTTTACATTGAAAACATGGTATAAATTCTTTATCCTTTAACATAGATATGAAAAGATCAGTGTTTTGTCATCCTCATGTTAAATTTTGTCCATACCAATTAAATAATTTAGGAGCTATGTAAATAAAGAGGGATCTTGTTCGAAATGTCTATTTGCTAGAAGATTTTGTGACAGAAAAGTCAGATCAATAGACACTATTGCTGTTTAGAAATTGATATTCCTATAGCTTCAAAAATCAGAGGTTAAGAATCACATTTGCACCATTTTACACCAACTGGGATGGCTATCACTGAAAAAAAAGGGAAAATAATAAGTGTGGGTAAGGGTGTGGAGAAAGTGGAAATTTTGCACATTGCTGGTGGGAGTGTAACACAGTACAGCTGCTGTGGAAAAGTGTGGGCGGTTCCTCAAAAAGTTAAGCATATAATTGCCATATGACCCAGTAATTCAAAATAATTCAAGATAATTGAAGACAAGGACTCAAACACCTACTTGTATATCAGTGTTCACAGTAGCATTATTCACAATAGCAAATGTAGAAACAACCCCAATGTCCCTTAACATAACAATGGATAAACAAAACATACAATGGAATAAACATACAATGGACTATTATTTAGCCATAAAGAATAAGGTTCTGATATGTGTTACAACATGGGTGAACCTTGAAAACGTCATGTTAAGTGAAATAGGCCAGACACGAAATAAGAAATGTTGTCTGAATCCACTTACATGGAATATCTAGAATAGCCAATTCACAGAGACAGAAAGTAGATTGGAAGTTATGAGGGGTTGTAGGGAGGGGGATATGAGGAGTTATTAGTCAATCAGTGCAGAGTTTCTATTTGGGGTAATAAAAATTTTTGGAAATAGTGGTAGTGGTTGCAAAACACTGTGAATGTAGTTAATGCCACTGAAATGCACATTTTAAAATGGTGAAAATGGCAAATTTTATGTTATATATATTTTACCACAATAAAAACAGAGTAAAAATAATTATATTTGCAACATCACCCATTGCTTGCTTCCTTACAGCTCTTTTAATATTCATAGATCTAGCCATGGTACAGCCTAGATGTCTCTCTAATACAGGGATTATATTCTACAAAAGCAGAGGGTACCTCTCTGGTGGTAAAATTGACGAAGATCCATTGTTTCCTCTGGGATCCAAAATTTAGATGTAGGCTTCTGAATTTAGGTTTTGTGTCCTTTCTGCCAAAGAGTCCTCACTGAATGTTGACTCAAACAGAGCAAGAATGGACTTCTTGAAAACATTTTTGAAGTTCTCCCCAGTAAACAGGTAGAGTATAGGAGAAAAGAGCACATTGAAAGAAATGGTTATCACCGTCAGTATCTGAGTCACCTGTAAAAGTACTGATTGGTGCTTAGTGAGAAGTAAGCCCTGGTGTACATGGTAGGGCATCCAGCACACAAAGAAAGAGAGAATGGCAGTCACCATGACTTTGAAGGGCTTAGTGGATTTAAACAGGCCCCTCTCTTTCATCTTGTTGGCTACTCTTTTGTAACAAAGACTGATGATAAAGAAAGGCAGAAGGAAGCCCAGCAAGAAGCGGCTGATGAAACAGGCTACGTGAATCCCTTTCCCTAAAGTTTGCATCTTTTTGCTTTCCCAGTTAGGAGATGCAGAATAGTTGTTTTGGCAGGTCACTCTTCCTTTATGGTCATCCTGTGTCTCCCTGAAAACCAAATAGGGCATGCCGAGGACAGTGGCAGAGAGCCAGATTCCCAGGATGATGCCGGTAGCCCAGCGTGGGCTTCGGTGCAGCTGTGACCACACCGGGTGAAGAATGAGAAGGTAACGGTCAACACTGATGGCCGAGAGGAAGAAAATAGAGGCGAACATCCCTGCCGACAAAGTGGCATTGAGGACCTTGCACATGGCAGTTCCAAAGCTCCAGTGATTGTCCTGAAGGTAGGTGGTGGCTATAAATGGTAGAATCAATGTTGAAATAAAATAGGAGAGAATGAGATGAAAAAATAAGAGCGTATTGACAGTCTTTTTCATCTTGAATTTTAGTACCCACAGGTAGAGACCATTGGTGATGGTACCAATTATAACTGACATGCACAGCAGAAAGGCAATGATCACTTTTGAGGCAGGAACTACAAAGTGAGTGCTGTTTCTTACTAAAGTAGAGACATTGAGCAAATCAGTAAAGTTGACCAGATCCATAATTACCTGTAGAGAAACAGAAAATAACCACAAAAAAGAAGCAAAAAAAAAAAAAAGTTAATTTTTGCATAGTAACGGTCAAAATGACACTATTTTTAAAAAGGCAAATGTAAGGGCCCCTGGCTGGCTCAGTTGCTAGAACATGCGACTCTTGAATTCAGGGTCTTGAGTTCAAAACCCACATTGGGCGTGGAGCCTACCTAAAAAAAAATAATAAAATGTCCAACATAATATTTCCACAATAATACAAATCAGATATTTCCCTAAGCTTTATATTTTTATTTTGTATGAAGAATTAAGATCAGATTAATTTGAGCATCCAAGATAGAAATACTACAGATGAAATTAATGTGAAAGAAATAATGTTTGGGATATTTTGACTTGAAGTAATGAATTTAGGTAGCTAAATATCTTCTAAGAAAGGAACCATAGGTCTGACCCTCCTTGATGGTCATAACTTCTTGAATAAGGCAATGTAGGATCAGTTTTACCTGACTAAGGCTTGGTCAGGGCAAATGTTGCTAATGAAATTGAGTAACAAAATTAACAACTGCTGCAAATCAGTAATCATTCAGAGCTATAATTAGATTTCTCCCATGAGCTAATTATTATATGTAGTAAATGCTAGTATTTTAGCATGTGGTAAGAACTGATATTCATTTGGGAGCCCTAGGCTAGGGCACCATAAGAGGGTGACATGCTGGGGTGTCTGGGCCGCTCAGTCAGTTAAGGATCTGACTCGATTTTGGCTCAGATCATGATCTCAGGGTCGTGAGATTGAGCCCCATCTCGGGCTCTACTCTGGGCATGGAGAGCCTGCTTAAGACTCTCTCTCTCCCTCTCCCTCTAGCCACGCCCCCCCAAAAGATTGTAAAGTGCCTTCAAAATCATCAGTCAAAGAGGAACATGTACTGTTGAATATAGTGGTAGTTCTTACTTACTTGGGGAAGGAAAAGAGGGAGAGAGGTCAAGGAATTGATATTTATCTTATACTTTTTATATGCCAGGAGCTTTATAAAAAAGTCATTTATTTTTTTCCTAATAAAGACAAATATTTAAACAGAAGATAAAGTGAGGTTTACAGGGTTAAATTTCTTATCAACATTTCCCACTGTGCCTCCGTTGTGGCAGGTGGAGAACCCTGCCAGTGTTTTATGTTACTTCTTTGAAAATTGGTAATTCATGTGTAGTGTTTTGATAATCCTCCATGAATCAGAGTATTTGATGATCCAAACTATCCTATTTCTTGGATAATGATTCCTATAGTATTGAAAATAGGAACCTGAGAATGTTCTGGAAAATAGCTATTATATATAACAGTCATATCAACAAATTGGTTTTTGATAAATTGGATAAATTGCTTTAATGGAAATTGCTAGTGATTTTTTTCACTAAGCAAAAACATTCTAAGAATATATGGAGAGAAGAAATAAAATAATTGCTATTAAAACTACAATTGCTTTAAGTTAATTCTGCCTTCTAAGGGAATTGCAAAATTTTTCTCCAAAGTAGAAAAATGGCCCTCTTCAGGAAAATACCTTAGTAGCCTGCTTTGAATAAAAAGTGAAGTCTAAGCATGGAATGGGTGGCCATGGTGAGTGGAAGAGTGGGGACCTGGGAAAGAGGCTGTGTGAAGGGCCTGGGACCGTGAGAAGAGGGAGGAGTGAGGGTGGTCTTCAGAGAGGGGGGCACAGGAAAAACACTGTGGGAGGTGAGGAGGCTTGATGAGGAGAAAAGATCAATGAGATATTCTGAGGAGCAGAAATGATGCAGAGGATTTAAAATGAGGAATTGTCTCATATTCAGTTTTAATCCATTGGCTATGCTTTGACATGGTGTAATGTCCCTTCTCATTAATCACAACTGTCTTGTATTGGTGGTTGCCTTGGGGAATTGAAGGAAAAGAGCTTGTGTTCCTGACTTGGGATGCAGTGGGATGGAGAGAACAGACCAGCAGCAGGAGGTGAGATGGGAATGAGATGATGAATATGGTGGAAATGGGAGAGAGACTGGGGCATGAGTAGAAAAGGAGAAACAAAATTGCATGAAGAATTCCTGATACTGTGTGGGGATGGCCTTTGTATATCTATCTGTGTATGTGTGTCTGTCTTTGTGTCTGTGTGGTGTGTCTTTGGTCTGCCTGTATATCTGTGGTGTATTTGTCTGCATGTATGTGGATATATAGTCTTGTGTGTCTCTGTGGTGTGTGTTTGAATCTGTGGGGTGTGCATGGAGACGTGTGTGTGTGGTCTTTTTGTGTATGTGCATATAAAACAATGGATACCTGAATTATAGGGAAGTTTTTTTTTTTTTTTAAACAATTGTGTGCCTGAGCTCTAGCAGGGCATGTGAAAGTAATGTAGGACTTGAGCAAAATCAACACGGGTAGTGGTTCTGAATAGCATATAAAGTTTCCTAGGAGCTTTGATTTATTTCTTCATTCTTCATTCTTCTTCATTCCAGGAGATTTCTTCATTCTTAGAGAGCTTTTAATGTGGTCTTAAAGTGCTTGCGTATAAATTAGTGGGGCAGAAGCTGGGCTCTGGCGTCCCACAGAACTGGGTGTTTGCTCTCTCTCGACCACTTACCAGCTCTGTGGACTCTTAATTCTGAACCCCTTTCACTTTCTAAACCCCAATGAGTTTTTATGAGGATGAAATTACATAATGTATATAAAACTTAGCTCCCTTCATGGCACACAGTAAGCACTCAATAACTTTTTACCTATTATTTTGCTCAACTTGTTATACGAAAGCTAGCAAGTACGTCATTTTGCCGTTTTAGTACTACAGGCCACGTTCCTTTCCTCCTCAAAGCCTCCCTACTGAATTCCAGAGGACCAGCAGGGATTTCTGAAAAAAAAAATCTAAATGTTCATTTATTGGGGCAGAAGTTCCCAGATTTCGAGTTACTTTGAGGTCTTGCTATAAAGACACCTTTGGCACAGGGTCTTTCAGGTAGACCCCCCTCTCTGCTTGGGGACGCTGTGCTCCTGTGGGGTGGGGGGCATAAGAACTTTGGGAAGCTGATCTGTGTTAATTTAGATACTTCACTGTAATGTAGTAGTACAGAAGTGACATTAAGTGGTATGTTCTTTTCTAACTTTTCTATACTAAAGCTCTAAAAACTTTCCCAAGAATTAATCGAATTCACTGAATGTTCTCTCAAACAGTGTGTTCATCATTACCAAAGACCTATCCATTTAATGCAACAGCATTTAATTAAAAAAACAAAGCCCTGGCCTTCCCCCAAATGATACTTTTCCTTTATAATGCTCACATCTGGGGATTTTTGATACATATTGGAGGGCGCAGGGTCTCTAGGCCCTGCACCTGGGTTTCCGGTTGAGTTAGTTGCTGCGGCGGGCACTGTTCTCTGGCAAATGGCACAGCCACTTACGGTCTCCTCCTCACTGCCCACCACAGGGACTAGAAAAACCTACACGCATTTTCCCCAAATTTCCTTGCAGCAAGTGATTCAGTTTTAATCATCAAGTGAGTCATATGATTCAGTGAATCATAAGGAGATGCCACCTTGTAGTTTCTGGGGTCAGAAAGCTGATCTGGAGTAAACCTAGAGGGTTTATTCAGATGATAGCATCAGGATAAAACCTGCTGGCCCAGGGAATCTTACCTTGGAGTTACATCTGCGTGTCAGGTGGTCTAAGGCAGGCCAGAGTGACTCTAAACCAGCAGTCTTCTCTCCATGGACAGAGACAAAAATCAGTGAAACTTTGACTTCATTTCATCTGCCTTTCTTCTTGCTGATCCTATTCCCCAACTTTGAACCTACTATTTAAATATTCTGTGAGGTCTTGTTCTTTCCTGGTTCCTTTTTCTGTGAAATGTGTGCTTAAGAGGGAGATAGAGAAAGGAGAACTTCTTCAAATCATTTCTCCATTTCAAGAAGAGATTTAAAAAAATCCATAAACAGAGTCATTCTATGTAAGGTTGATAAGCTTGTTGCAGATGTTAAAACTCTGATGAAAAATGACCTTCTCATGTGTGGTCGTCCCACCAGGCACCCACCCTACCTTGAGTGGAGCATGGTCATTAGCATATGGAGCATGGTGCTGGGTACATAGGGAAGCGGTAAATATCAAGCATGGAAAAAAGTGAGTCTGGAAACGAGCTACCTAATCCTGCTGGAGTGAAAATGGTCAGGAGGAAAAACAAACACTGAGTTTCACATTAAAATGAAATGTGTGAAGACAGGGCAAAGATTAATATTATTTAGTTGGGAAAGTTGAAGACTTTTATCTGTCATTTGCATCTGTACAATTGTTGAGAATGGTTGGAAAGAACAGAGTTGGGTACCATATCATGGAAGACGATCTCATTATAAGGAAATCCTGCAACACAGGTAATACATTTATGAACAGAGTCCTACATTTTCTATTTTCCTCTCCCCAGTCCATCTCTGACATTTTTTAGGATTAGCTTCTGTGCTGACCTCAGTGTCCTGATTTTTTTCCTGCTCAGTTTCCTCTTGATCTCTGCACTGCCAGTAGAGAAAAATACATCAAAACCTCTGTGTGTCTTCAGTGTTGAAGCTCAGGAATCAGTTCTCTATTTTAAAGCTTTCATTGCTACTGTAGCCTTATTAGAAATAGGCTTAAATTTTATTTATTTAATTTTTTTTAAAGATTTTATTTATTTGAGACAGAGGGAATGAGAGACAGAGAGCATGAGAGGGAGGAGGGTCAGAGGGAGAAGCAGACTCCCTGCCGAGCAGGGAACCCGATGTGGGACTCGATCCAGGGACTCGATCCAGGGACTCGATCCAGGGACTCCAGGATCATGACCTGAGCCGAAGGCAGTCGCTTAACCAACTGAGCCCCCCAGGCGCCCGAAATAGGCTTAAATTTTAGTTCTTAATTCATTTGGGACTGTGACCTTCACCCTAAGAACTAATCTTCTTTGCTTCAGGATAGGTTTTCAAACTTGCTACTGCATTTTAAGAGCGATTTCTTGCTCAGTTTTCATGCCCTTTGGGTTAATTCACGTAACTGGAAACAACCTGAAATATTATTTGGCTCAAACCTGCTAATTTTGAATATTAGCAAACTGAGATGCAGAGTTAAGTGATTCACAGTTTTTTTAAAAATTTGATTTATTTATTTGACAGAAAAAGAGAGAGAGCATAAGCAGTGGGTACAGCAGAGGGAGAAGGAGAAACAGGCTGCCCGCTGGCTCATGGTAAGTGTTGTCACCATATATTATTACAATATGATTGTAATAATGGATACAGGGACTCGATCCCTGGACCTTGGGATCATGACCTGAGCCAAAGGCGGACACTTAACTGAGCCACCCAGGGGCCCTGCCAGTAGTTTTCACCAACAGAAGAACAAGGGCTCCTTCCACTGCCCTCTGCTGTTTTATTAATAAAAAAGGTGGGGGGTGTGGACTAGGTTTCTCCTCCTCTCTCTTTTACTCTGTATTTTCAAATTTTACAATTAGTAAAATTCATAAATAACAAATATATTAGGGACTAGTGTTGAACACCCCCCAAATGCACAAGGGCTAGTACCACCATTAGGTAGCCTAAAATTTAACTCTTTCATAACTGTCTTCAAAAATACTCTGATTAGTGAGCATTTTCTTTGAATAGGTAGTTAAATCAGTGGCCTTAACCCTGTTGGAAGTATGCGGACTGTGTTTGAGGAAGTGTCTGCTCTTCTGTGGCTTTGGTGATGTGACTTCATTCATTTCACTTTTCATATTTCCAAGAAGTCAGGTGGTTTCAGGAGAAGAAGTCATGGAAATGGAAGCGGTTTTATGTTGTTTTGATATGAGCACAGTACGAAATATATAAAAAAGCAGAAGCAAATGATGTTGCAAAATCAAATGCTCAAAAGTCTAGGAACTCATATTTGCGTATGTAGTTTTTAGAGCTGGAAGAGGCCAAGGAATTAATTTCATCTAGTTCCTGATTCTGTAGGCGAAGAGACTAAGACTCATAGAGGTATTTGAGAGCTTCTCATAGGTTCCCTTATTAGTTAATAAATGACTTGCGGCAGAAATAACGTACACTAAAAATACTGATGCATTACACTGATTGCATAAGACAGTATAGGGTAGAAAAAAAAACACCCTAGATATAAATCTCAACTTTTCTACTTACATATGTATAACCTCTCTGAGTCTCTTTTGTCATTTGTTGGTGTAAAAAAAGGAAAGAAAGAAAGAAAGAAAGAAAGAAAGAAAGAAAGAAAGAAAGAA
>NW_023270839.1:127520-214059 GCF_011800145.1 Mirounga leonina | reverse complement strand
AAAGAAAGAAAGAAAGAAAGAAAGAAAGAAAGAAAGAAAGAAAGAAAAAGAAAGAAAACACCTCTTTTGAAGTATTCTTTTGAGGAATAAATGAGATATTATAGGTAAGGGCTTAGCATTGTTCCTGGCACATAGTAAGTGTTAAATAAATGATAGCTAATATGATTATTATTATTTTTTAGAGATTTTATTTCTTTATTTGACAGAGAGAGAGATAGCGAGAGCAGAAATACAAGCAGGGGGAGTGGGAGAGGGAGAAGCAGGCCTCCCGCCGAGCAGGGAGCCCGATGCGGGGCTCGATCCCAGGACCCTGGGATCATGACCTGAGCCGAAGGCAGACTCTTAACGACTGAGCCACCCAGGCGCCCTGATAGCTAATATTAATATGTAAGTTGTAGCAAGCCCATTGGGCTGGAGCAAATCTCTGAGCAGTGTAATTCAAGAAACATGTATTGAGGATCTAATACATGCCAGAATGTTTGAGACTGGGGAAAGAAAGTAAATAATTCAAAATAATTGTCTTTAGTGTTTATAGTTATTAAAGAAGACAGTTCCTGAACTGACTAGCTTAGGAATGTTGAGGAGAACATATACTAGGTCTTGGAATCAGTATGGTTAAAGGCCTAGCAAAATAGAGCAATGCTTCGTTTGTTTGGCCTGGTTTTGCATTTTTTCAAAGTCACTTCTCACCACCCTCTATGTCCCAGCGTAGTGGGGATAACAAGGCTGGTATTAGCCCAGTGGTTTCCATTCTGGTTGATGTCAGAATCACTTGGGGGTCTTTAAGAAAAATGCAGAGTATCCCTGAGATTTAATTCATTCATCTAGTATTTATCAAATACTTAATGTATTTGGAAGACTGTTCTTGCCATTGGGGCTAGAGAATAAATGAGAAGAGCTTTGTTCCTGTGGGCCTTACATTCTAGTGGGGAGAAATGGACAATAATCCAGTTAATAAAGAAGTCTTAGCTAGCACTACAGTATTATACAGTAATACTGTAGTGCTAGCTAAGAACAGTATGCAACATGGAGATGTGATGAATAGCTAATTGGCTATTCTAGATAGGGCAGTTGGGGGGACCTTTCAGTAGATGACATTTAATGGGATTGGAATGATATGAAGGAGCCAACTGTACAGTGATTAAGAGGAGAAGCAGGGTGGGAGAATGGGTGAAATAAATGACAGGGATGAAGAGGTACAAACTCCCAGTTATAAAATAACTAAGTCACGGAGACGAAAAGTACAGCATACAAAATATGTATGTAATAATGTATGGTGACAACACTTATCATGATGAGCACTGAGAAATGTATAGAATTGTTGAATTGCTGTTGTACACCTGAAACTAATACAACATTGTATGTCAACAACACTTCAATAATAAAAAATTTTTCTAAAAAGGAAAATTTTTCATTTTATCCTTTATGTCCTCTACTGTCCTTTTTAGTGGATAACTTTTTTTTATAATTACAACCATTTAGACCACCAGTTTATCATTAAAGTTATAAAAGACCATTTCCTCAGAATACTGTTTTATCATAGACCTAAGTATATTGGACTCTGTATAAAAACGTGAATTCTTTTATAATTTAAATAGGCAGACATATGTCATTACATAAGGTAACGCTATCCTATTTTATTCCCATTTTATACAAACAGAACACTATCTGTTTAAGAAAAGTTACTTTTATATTTATTTATTTATTTAAAATATTTTTATTTATTTATTTGACACAGAGAGAGAGCACACAAGCAGAGGGAGTGGCAGGCAGAGGCAGAGGGAAAAGCAGGCTCCCTGCTGAGCCGGGAGCCGGATGCGGGGCTCGATCCCAGGACCCTGGGATCATGACCTGAGCCGAAGGCAGATGCCTAACTGACTGAGCCATGTAGGTGCCCAAGAAAAGTTACTTTTAATAGATTACTACTGGAATGATTTATTTCTCTGTTAGAGAAATGCATACTGCATTTTTTTTTTTTTGTACCTAATGGCTTTTCAATGATGGTGATTTCAATGGTTTGCTTTTTTAAAAAAATTAATTCTGGGTTTCAGATGTTGAACGATCAAAAAACATTAAAAATTACCATTACCAAAATACTAATTCAAAGAGATTCATGCACCCCTATATTTATAGCAGCATTATTTACAATAGCCAAAATATGGAAGCAGCCTGTGTCCATTGATTGTTGAATGATGTGGTATATATATGTATAGAATGGAATGGAATGGAATATTATTCAGCCATAAAAAGGAATGAAACCTTGCCATTTGCAATGATGTGGATGGAGCTAGAGAGTATAATGCTAAGCAAAATAAGTCAGAGAAAGATAATTATATAATTTCACTCATATGTGGAATTTAAGAAATAAATGAGCAAAGAGAAAAAAGAGAGGGAGAGACAAACCAAGTGAAAGACTCTTAACTATAGAGAACAAACTGATGGTTATCAGAGTGAGATGGGCGGGGGAAGGGTGAAATGGGTGATGGGGATTAAAGAGTACATTTATGATGAGCACTGGGTGATGTATGGAATTGTTGAATCACTATTTTGTACATCTGAAACTAATATAACACTGTATGTTAACTAACTGGAATTAAAATAAAAACTTAAATAAATTACCATTCCAAACCAAAAAAAAAAAAAAAGAGAGAGAGAGAGAGAGAGAGAGGGGAGGAGCATTACCTTGGACCTAACTTATGTCTTGCTCCATGTCTATTGTTTCTGTATTGGCCCCTTTCTATTTCTTATCTGCTCTTGCTCTCCTAATTGGGTCTCTCCATTTATTGGAATCTTTGGCCCATGACTTTTTAACTTTATTCCATGGTTTATGGCTTGCATTCTCCTCCTTGGCAGGGTCCTTGCTTTGACAGCATTCATGGAATGCTTTATTCAGGAGACTTCTGGGTTCTGCTCCCAGCCTCGTTGGATACCATTCACCTTGTCAGGCTCCAGATTCTCTCCATGTCTGGACTGCATTCCTGGAACTACAGGTAGGATGTATCTGGAGGAGAAGCTGAAAGTGAGGTTGGGAAGTTGGCCCAGATCTTGATTATGAAAGGACTTAGATTCAGGTTCAGTCTTGAGGGAGATAAGTTTGGGGTTTTGAGCACAAGTGGAGAGAGAGGTTTTCTACAGGAGTGAAAGAGTTAAGACCTTGGATAGATTTGTTACCCCGCAAGCAAATTCAGACCCAGGGTAATCTGCTGAAAGTGAACAGAGGAAGGATGTTGGAAAGCGATGAAGGTTTAGAATTTCCTATGAAAGTAATGAGACATATAAAAAATAATGAGTGGTGTTAAGGGTCTGTTTGAGGTTGGGGGCCACTCATTTGTGGATTTACCCTCCTGGGAAGGGGGAAATTACCTCATTGTACAAATTTTAAATTCTGAGCAGTAATTTACTGCTGTTACATTTACTTCCAGCCTGGGTACAGAAGCTGAAGCAGATTGTCAAAATATTCAGGGCTAATGGTTTCCTCAAAATATTCAGGGCTGGTGGTTTCCAAGCTGATACTACCAGGGGAGGAGGCTAGCAGAATTAACAGTGTCGATAAGAGAGCAGTAGAAATGATGTTGCTGGGGGTTCAGGTAGAATAGGGAGTGTGCAAAGCCATGATCAGTTTGATAGGTGAGAAGAAAGGATTGAGGAACTTGAGGGCTGGTGCTGGCAGAGTAGTAGTGTTTGTATGAGGATGGAAGATTATGGCCAGACTGTGAGATATTGGAAATTTCAATTTCCAAGATGTAGCAGTTCTGTGTGATGGTAAGGTCTCTAATGTAGCAAAACTCAAGTAGTAAAGCAGTCAACGGAATTGACATCAAGAAACTTGAAACTAAGGTACTGGATGGTCTTTCTCCTAAGAGTGGTGGGAAGTTGACAGGTTTTAGGTAAGAACTGACATGGTCACAGTGGCAGTTTAAAAAGATAACCTGACTTTGAGATGGGGAACGTCTTGGTGAGAGGTGAGAGTGAAAGTAGGAAAACCAATTCACTTAGTCTGAGTTCTGAAACAGGATTCTAGGGCAAGTAGTTTATTCACAAAACAATCCCAGGAAACCTGGGTAAAGGGAGAGGAAGAGAGATAGGGAAGGGCAGAGCAAATAAAAGGTGAATTATTAAACCAGATGTAGCTTTGGTTATCTTTTTTTTTTTTTAATATTTTATTTATTTACTTGACAGAGAGAGAGAGTAGCAGAGGGAGCAGGAGCGGCAGACTCCCTGCCGAGCAGGGAGCCCGATGCGGGGCTCGATCCCAGGACCCTGAGATCATGACCTGAGCCGAAGGCAGACGCTTAACGGCTGAGCCACCCAGGCACCCCTAGCTTTGGTTATCTTAACACATAAGCCCACTGTAGAACTCTGGGAATGGTGGAGAACACATAATGCTGGGTTACCCCATCCAAAGACAAGGAGCTGGGGTATTTATATATCAACTCCTGCCAGTTATTGGTTGAGGGATCCTCTCAGGGGATGTTAATTTTTTGGTACTTCCTCTGCCACACATATGAACAGAGTGGGATCCTGTGGTCAGAGAAAGCTTTGGGGGAAGAAAAGTGGGAAGTAGATTTTGTCAGAAGGCAGTCTGGCTAGCAAGCACTGATATGGTAAAGTCAAGGAGTTATGGGTAGGCATCAAAGAGGATCTGCTATCTGTTAAAAGGCTATTTTAGAGGTGCCTCCGTGACTCAGTCAGTTAAGTGTCTGCCTTCGGCTCAGGTCATGATCCCAGAATCTTGGGATCGAGCCCATAGTTGGGCCCCCTGCTCAGTAGAGAGCCTGTTTCTCCCTCTCCCTCTGTCCCTACCCCTACCCCTGCTTGTGCTCTCTCTCTCTTGCTCACTCTGTCTCTTAAATGAATAAATAAATAAAATCTTTAAAACTGTTTTATTAGTTCAGGCAAGAGACAAAAGTAGGACTTGGCTAGTGGTGATGGAGACAGAGAGAAGTCAAGGGATTTAAGACGTGTGTATACTACTTTTTTTTTTTTTTTTTTTTTTTAGAGCGAGAGAGTGTGTGCACACACTGGGGGTAGGGGGGAAGGGCAGAGGGAAAGGGAGAGAGAATCCTGAGCAGACTCTGTGCTGTGTCTGGAGTCCAACACAGGGCTCAATCTCACAACCCTGAGATCATGACCTCAGCTGAAATCAAGAGTTGGATGCTTAACCAACTGAGCCAGCCAGGTGCCCTGTGTGTATACTACTTTTGTGCACATTAATTTCATGCTCTTCATTTTGTTAATCATACTGGTAAAGGTTTTACATTTTCAATCCGCTAAAGTAAATTGTAAGCCCAAGATATCCCAAAAACACAGGAATAAAGTCTGATACTCTTACTCCTGACTCAGGATACTAATTATTTAAAGGTAAAAATCTAAGGCTGTGCTGCCAAATAGAAATATTATATAAGCTTCTTTAAAAATTCTTTAGGAGCCACATTAAAAAGGTAAAAAGAAATATGTAGAGTTCATTTTAGCAATATACTTCATTTAACCCAACATATTCAAGTATTTTATCATTTCGACATATAATCAGTACAAAAATTATTATTATTATCATTTAGGGGGTGGGGCAGGGGCAGAGGGAGAGAGAGAATCTTAAATGACATGGGGCTCGATCTCATGACCCTGGGATCATGACCTGAACAGAAGAGTTAGATGCTTAATGGACTGAGCCTCCCAGGGACCCCCCTTTTTTTCAATACAAAGATTATTAATGAAGTAGTTTATATTCTTGTTTTATTTTAAGTGTTTAAAATCTGATGTGTATTTTACATTTAATGCACATCTTAATTTGAACTAGCCCAACTTCTAGCGCTCAATAGCTGCTATATTGGACAGTACAGGTCTAGAGTATGGCTTGTTTAAGAAATGCATTCTTTGGGGGGCCTGGGTGGCTCAGCTGGTTAAGTATTTGCCTTCGGCTCGGGTCATGATCCCAGGGTCCTGAGACTGAGTCCCACATTGGGCTCCCTGCTCCGTGGGAAGCCTGCTTCTCCCTCTCCCACTCCCCCTACTTGTGTTCCCTCTCTCGCTGTGTCTCTGTCAAATAAATAAATAAAATCTTTAAAAAAAAAAAAAAGAAATGCGTTCTTTTACAGTGTGCTGTAAATAGCCACTACCTAGTAGAAGGAAAATATTTTGCATTGAAGTATTGAATGTTATAACTCAAATAAAACAGGCAATATTAATAAGGTTTCTGACTTTTCTCCACATATATTATTTTGATACTTCCAAATCAAGTAGAAGATATAATTTAAAAAAATTTTTTTACTAACATATAATGTATTATTTGTTTCAGGGGTACAGGTCTGTGATTCATCAGTCTTAAACAATTCATAGCGCTCACCATAGTACTTACCCTCCCAATGTCCATCACCCAGCCACCCCATCCCTCCCACCCTCCTCCACTCCAAGTAGAAGATATAATTTTTTTTTAAAGATTTTATTTATTTATTTGAGAGAGAGAATGAGATAGAGAGAGCATGAGAGGGGGGAGGGTCAGAGGGAGAAGCAGACTCCCCGCCGAGCAGGGAGCCCGATGCGGGACTCGATCCCGGGACTCCAGGATCATGACCTGAGCCGAAGGCAGTCGCTTAGCCGACTGAGCCACCCAAGCGCCCAGAAGATATAATTTTTAAACTTAGTTTAGGTTTCTACAAATGAGAACTAGACAACTAGAGTGATGACTTTCTTAACAAACCTTTTTGACCTTAAAATAACTAGTAAGGGTGGCTTCCTGAAGATAAATATTTCTTTCTTTCTTTTTTTTTTAAAGATTTTATTTATTTGTCAGAGAGAGAGAATGAGCAGGGGGAGGGGCAGGAGGAGAGGGAGAAGCAGAGGCAGAAGGAGAAGGAGAAGCAGAGGGAGACTCCCAAGCTGAGCAGGGAGCTCGATTCCAGGACCCTGGGATCATGACCTGAGCTGAAGGCAGACACTTAACTGACTGAGCCACCCAGGCATCCCTAGATAAATATTTCTTTTTTTTTTTTTTTTGTAGTTTTAAATTTTATTATGTTATGTTAGTCACCATACAATACATCATTAGTTTTTGATGTAGTGATCCACGATCCATTGTTTTCGTATAACACCCCGTGCTCCATGCAGTACGTGCCCTCCTTAATACCCATCACCGGGCTAACCAATCCCCCCTCCCCCCCCCCCTCTAAAACCCTGTTTGTTTCTCAGGTCCATAGTCTCTCATGGTTCATCTCTCCCTCCAATTCCCCCCCCCCCATTTTTCCCTTCCTTCTCCTAATGTCCTCCATGTTATTCCTTATGTTCCACAAATAAGTGAAACCATATGATAATTGACTTTCTCTGCTTGACTTATTTCAGTTAGCATAATCTCCTCCAGTCCCATCCATGTTGAGGTAAAAGTTGGGTATTCATCCTTTCTGATGGCTGAGTAATATTCCATTGTATATATGGACCACATCGTCTTTATCCATTCATCTGTTGAAGGGTGTCTCGGCTCTTTCCACAGTTTGGCTATTGCGGACATTGCTGCTATGAACATTGGGGTGCCTATGGCCCTTCTTTTCACTACATCTGTGTCTTTGGGGTAAATACCCAGGAGTGCAATTGCTGGGTCATAGGGTAGCTCTATTTTTAAATTTTTGAGGCACCTCCACACTGTTTTCCAAAGTGGCTGTACCAACTTGCATTCCCACCAACAGTGTAAGAGGGTTGGTTCCCCATTCTCCACAACCTCTCCAACATTTGTTGTTTCTTTCCCTGTCCATTTTGGCCATTCTAACTGGTGTAAGGTGGTATCTCAGTGTGGTTTTGATTTGGATTGCCCTGATGGCTAATGATGATGAACATTTTTTCATGTGTCTATTAGCCATTTGTATGTCTTCTTCAGAGAAGTGTCTGTTCATCTCTTCTGCCCACTTTTTGACTTGATTATTTGTTTTTTGGGTGTTGAGTTTGAGAAGTTCTTTATAGATTTTGGATACCAGCCCTTTATCTGTAGTGTCATTTGCAAATATCTTCTCCCATTCTGTGGGCTGCCTCTTTGTTTTGTTGACTGTTTCCTTTGCTGTGCAGAAGCTTTTTATCTTGATGAAGTCCCAAAAGTTCATTTTTGCTTTTGTTTCACTAGCTTTTGGAGATGTATCTTGAAAGAAGTTGCTGTAGCCGATGTCAAAGAGGTTACTGCCTATGTTCTCCTCTAGGATTTTGATGGATTCCTGCCTCACATGGAAGTCTTTCATCCACTTTGAGTTTATCTTTGTGAATGGTGTTGGAGAATGGTCGAGTTTCATTCTTCTGCATGTGGCTGTTCAATTTTCCCAGCACCATTTATTGAAGAGACTGTTCCATTGGTCTGTATGTCTGTTTTTGTGCCAGTACCATGCTGTCTTGGTGATCACGGCTTTGTAATACAGCTTGAAATGGGGCAACGTGATGCCCCCAGCTTTGTTTTTCTTTTCCAACCTCTCCTTGGCGATTCGGGGTCTTTTCTGATTCCATACACATTTTAGAATTGTTTGTTCCAGCACTTTGAAAAATGTCATTGGAGGGCGCCTGGGTGGCTCAGTTGGTTAAGCGACTGCCTTCGGCTCAGGTCGTGATCCTGGAGTCCCTGGATCGAGTCCTACATCGGGCTCCCTGCTCAGCGGGAAGTCTGCTTCTCCCTTTGACCCTCCCCCCTCTCATGTGCTCTCTCTCATTCTCTCTCTCTCAAAAAAATAAATAAAATCTTTAAAAAAAAAAAAGAAAAATGTCATTGGAATTTTGATCAGGATGGCATTGAAGGTATAGATTGCTCTGGGTAGCATAGACATTTGAACAATGTTTATTTTTCTGATCCATGAGCATGGAATATTTTTCCATCTTTTTGTGTCTTCTTCAATTTCTTTCATGAGTGTTTTGTAGTTCCTAGAGTATAGATCCTTTACCTCTTTGGTTAGGTTTATTCCGAGGTATCTTATGGTTTTTGGTGCTATTGTAAATGGAATCATTTCTCTAATTTCTCTTTCTACAGTTGCGTTGTTAGTGTATAAGAAAGCAACTGATTTCTGTGCATTGATTTTGTATCCTGCCACATTACTGAATTGCTGGATGAGTTCTAGTAATTTGGGGGTGGAGTCTTTTGGGTTTCCTACATAAAGTATCCTGTCGTCTGCGAAAAGAGAGTTTGACTTCTTCTTTGCCAATTTGAATACCTTTTATTTCTGTTTGTTGTCTGATTGCTGTTGCTAGGACTTCTAGTACTATGTTGAACAACAGTGGTGAGAGTGGGCACCCTTGACGTGTTCCTGATCTTAAGGGAAAGGCTCTCAGCTTTTCCCCATTAAGGATGATATTCGCTGTGGGTTTTTCATAGATGGATTTTATGAGCTTGAGGAATGTTCCCTCTATCCCTATACTCTGGAGAGTTTTAATCAGGAAAGGATGTTGTATTTTGTCAAATGCTTTTTCTGCATCAATTGAGAGGACCATATGGTTCTTCTCCCTCCTCTTATTAATGTGTTCTATCACATTGATTGATTTGTGAATGTTGAACCACCCTTGCATCCCGGGGATAAATCCCACTTGGTCGTGGTGGATGATCCTTTTAATGTATTGTTGGATCCTATTAGCTAGGATTTTGTTGAGGATTTTGGAATCCATATTCATCAGGCATATCGGTCTGAAATTCTCCTTTTTTTTTTTTTAAAACGAAATGGGAAAAATTAATTTTAATAGTGTATCTTAACTCAATATATTATCATTTCAACATGTAATCCATATGAAATTACCAGTGAGTTAATGTAACATTTGTATACTTAACAGCACATATCAGATTAGACTAGCCATATTTCATAGCCACGTGTGACTACAGTTACTAATGTTGTGGACAGTGTAGCTCTAAAGACCTGACTTACATCTCTCTCCTTACAAAAAGTGTTTTAAACTTGACATTTTATTTTATTTGGGGCTGTAATAAACTAATTTAAAATAGGCTCACCAAATGGTGGAAAGTGATACCTTTCAATGAAGGTACGGTGGGCCAAAACAAAGAGGAAAAAGAGAGATTTGAGTCAAGATAATTTAACTAAGTAAAATCTGCCTACATTCCAGTGTATTAATTTAAAACAAACTTAGTTTTAACTAGAACAAATGCTGTCAAATATATTCGTCAAACGTAAGAGAAGAGTTGTATTTCATTGGATATCACTTTGTGGGTGATGCAGTTTGGAATGACATCAGTGTTAATGAAATTCCCGTGGGCTTCTAAAAAATGAAAAACCTAAAAATAATGAACAACAGATTCTTTCTTCTTTCTTCATCTTCTTGCTGGATTTTCTGGGCCTGTTCTCTGGTAGGGCAGATCATTTTTAGTCAGGTCCTTCTTGTTTTTTGTTGAACTTGTCTTTTTTTTCCTCCCTTTCAGAATCGCAGGCCTCTTTGTCAGACTTCTCATGCTGATATTGAGTTGTTCCCTTGGTGGCCTGGCCCTCCTCCGCCGTCTCCCAGACAGCCTCCTCCTCGGACGAGCCCCCGGACTCTCTGGCCACGGCCGCTGCTGCCCACGCCGGTGGGGTGGCGGGGGGCGAGAGGTGCCAGCGGGGGCCGTCGGGCGGCCGGCCCGGGGCCAGACCGTCACGCGGCCGCGGCGGGGCCGCACAAGGATGTGGTTGTTGCAGTAGATGCGGTGCAGCAGCGAGTGCCCGAAATTCTCCTTTTTGATGGGGTCTTTGCCTGGTTTGGGGATTAAGGTAATGCTGGCCTCATAGAATGAGTTTGGAAGTTTTCCTTCTGTTTCTATTTTTTGAAACAGCTTCAGTAGAATAGATATTATTTCTTCTTTGAATGTTTGGTAGAATTCCCCAGGGAATCCATCAGGCCCTGGACTCTTGTTTTTTGGGAGGTTTTTGCTCACTGCTTCAATCTTGTTACTGGTTCTTGGCCTATTCAGGTTGTCAATTTCTTCCTGTTTCAGTCTTGGCAGCTTATCAGTTTCCAGGAAGGCCTCCATTTCATCCAGATTGCTCAGTTTATTGGCATATAGTTGTTGATAATAATTTCTAATAATTGTTTCTATTTCCTTGGTGTTAGTCGTGATCTCTCCCCTTTCATTCATAATTTTATTAATTTGGGTCCTTTCTCTCTTCTTTTGGATAAGTCTGGCCAGTGGTTTATCAATCTTATTAATTCTTTCAAAGAACCAACTTCTAGTTTCGTTGATCTGATCTACTGTGTTTCTGGTTTCTAATTCATTGATTTCTGCTCTAATTTTAATTATTTCTCTTCTCATGCGTGGCTTAGGCATCGTTTGTTGCTTTTTCTCTAGTTCTTTAAGGTGTAGAGTTAGTTGGTGAATTCGGGATTTTTCTATTTTTTTGAGTGAGGCTTGGATGGCTATGTATTTCCCCCCTTAGGACCGCCTTTGCAGTATCCCATAGGTTTTGGACCGATGTGTTTTTGTTCTCATTGATTTCCCTGAATTGTTTAAGTTCTTCTTTGATTTCTTGGTTGACCCAAACATTCTTGAGCAGAGTGGTCTTTAGCTTCCAAGTGTTTGAATTTCTGCCAGATTTTTTCTTGTGATTGAGTTCCAGTTTTAGAGCATTGTGTTCTGAGAATATGCAGGGAATAATCTCAATCTTTTGGTATCGGTTGAGACCTGACTTGTGACCCAGTATGTGGTCTATTCTGGAGAAAGTTCCATGTGCACTCGAGAAGAATGAGTATTCTGTTGTTTTAGGGTGGAATGTTCTGTAAATATCTATGAGGTCCATCTGGTCCAGTGTATCATTCAAAGCTCTTGGTTCCTTGTTGATTTTCTGCTTAGATGATCTGTCCATTGCTGAGAGTAGAGTATTGAGGTCTCCTACAATTAACGTAGTGTTATCAATATGACTCTTTATTTTGGTTAACAGTTGGCTTATGTAGATGGCTGCTCCCATGTTGGGGGCATAGATATTTACAATTGTTAGATCTTCTTGTTGGATAGACCCTTTAAGAATGATATAGTGTCCTTCTGTGTCTCTTATTACAGACTTTAGTTTAAAATCTAATTTGTCTGATATAAGAATTGCTACCCCAGCTTTCTTTTGAGGTCCGCTGGCATGCAAGATGGATCTCCATCCCTTCACTTTCAGTCTGGATGTATCTTTAGGTTCAAAATGAGTCTCTTGTAGACAGCACATGGATGAGTCCTGTCTTTTTATCCAATCTGCAACCCTGTGCCGTTTTATGGGAGCATTTAGGCCATTCACGTAGAGAGTGATTATTGAAAGATATGAATTAATTGTCATCATGTTGCCTGTGAAGATGTTGTTTTTATAGATTGTCCCTGTAAATTTCTGTTGTAGATCACTCTTGGGGTCTTTCTCCTTTTATAGAACCCCCCTTAATATTTCTTGCAGGGCCGGCTTAGTGGTCACATATTCTTTCAACTTCTGCCGGTCGTGGAAGCTCTGCATCTCTCCATCCATTCTAAATGAAAGCCTTGCCGGATAAAGTATTCTTGGCTGCATGTTCTTCTCATTTAGTACCCTGAATATGTCTTGCCAGGCCTTTCTGGCTTGCCAGGTCTCTGTGGATAGGTCTGACGTTATTCTGATGTTCCTCCCTCTGTACGTAAGGAATCTCTTCCCCCTAACTGCCCCTAAGATGGTTTCCTTGGTTCTAAGATTTTCAAGTTTTACTATTACATGCCAGGGTGTTGGCCTGTTTCCCTTGATCTTAGGAGGGTTCCTCTCTGCCTCTAGGACGCAAATGTTTGTTTCATTCCCCAGATTAGGGAAGTTCTCAGCTACGATTTGCTCAAATATATCTTCTAGTCCTCTCTCTCCACTCCCTCCGGGATTCCAATTATTCTGACATTGGAACGCCTCATGGTGTCACTTATTTCTCTGATTCTATTTTCATGGATTCTGAGTTGTTTTTCCCTGGCCTCCTCTTTTCCCTTTTTATCTATTATACTGTCTTCCAGATCGCTTATTCTCTCTTCTGCCTCAGTTACCCTAGCTGTTAGATTATCTAGATTGGATTGGATCTCATTGATAGCATTTTTAAGTTCTGCCAAATCACCTTTTATTTCTGCCCTTAGAGACTCTATGTTGCCATTAATTGATTTCTCCATTCTAGCCATTGTCTTCACAATTGCTAGCCTGAATTCCATCTCTGACATCTTGGTTATATCTGCATCCATTTGTAAATCTGCAGCATAAGTCATAATCTCTGAGTCTTTTCTGTTTTGGGGGCTCCTCCTCCTAGTCATTCTGTTGATGGGTGTTTGAGGGAATGTATAGAGTCCAAATTACTGACCAGAACCCAAGCAAGATACACTGTTTTCTTGGGACCTTAGGGTTGCTGGCCTCTTGTTCTCCCAGCCTGTCTTCTGCGGGAGGGGCCTGCCGCGCTGTTACTCAGGCAACCCTGTTGTGGGTGGGGGAGTTGCCCTGCCCCCCTGTGGTGGGGGATGGGCTCAGCGGGAATCAGTTTTTGGGGCTTTTGTTCTCTGGCGGCTTTCCCTGGCGGCTTTCCGCGTCTCTTCCGCGAATCAGAGCAGAAGAGACCGTTTCCAACCCTCTGCCTCAGAGCAGAGAGCACAGTCTGTTCTTCAGTGAGCTCTCCAGGCCACACTGTCTCCGTTTCTATCCGTGCTGCTATAAACTGCAGCGTCTGGGTTGTGCGCCCCTCCGCAGCGCTCCCAGTCCTGCCTCCAGGTCGGGGCACGTCTCTGCCCTTTGTGCTTCTAACACCGCCAGCGGCTCCCAGTTCGCGCCGCTTGGGGTTTCCACCCCCGGGGGTTGCAGTTCACTGGTGGGACCCGGTGCACTGGGTTTCGGTCTCGGAGGCTGCAGTTCGCGTGCGTGCAACCGTTGCTCCGGTTTCTTTGGGGGGGGGGGGCTGCAGTTCGCCTGCGCGCGACCCCGCTGGTCTGGTTTTCCACCCCCGGGGCTGCCCTAAAGTCCTTTCCCGATGCTACCGGTCTGCGAGTCTGTGCCCGTCCAAAGCGCGCGAGGCTGTCACTCACCGGCGGTGTAGGATCCCCACGACCAGGCACCCTCCTGCTGCCGTTTATCCTCCGATGTCTGCCCGCAGAATCACGGCTCCCCGCTTGGTACCTCACAACCAACCGCCTGCGATATTCTGTTTGTAGAGATCCAGATCTTCTTACATCTCAGGCTGGTTTCCTGGGTGCTCAGAGTGGTCTGGTAGATATCCAGCTCAATCCCGGGGACCAGCTGAAATAGGGTCCCCTACTCCTCTGCCATCTTTCCCCCCTCTCTAGATAAATATTTCTTATAGTTTGCCAGTTGGACAGGAAGTCCTCTTTAAGTTTTTGACATCAGAATCAGCCTTTTTACAGTTCACTGTCCTTTCATGTCTCTTAGGCCCTCTCTTCCTTTCCTTATTTCAAAACCACAATTATCAGCAGGTAATATAAGGGTGGAATTCAGAGCTCATTGTCTTATGAATCATGCTCCTTCTCTTTCTCCATCTTAATGACCGGAATGAGAAATTGCTATTGCCGGGTCAGTGAAATAACTTAGAACAATATAAAATGGTCCTTGACTGAGATTATGACCTAATTATCAGAGGGCCAGAGATACTGAGATGAATAGGATGAAATATTTTAATATATTTACACGTATACAATTGCATCCTTTAAGATAGTTTTATGACAACCATGGGCAAATGTGGTTCATTTATGTTTTTCTCCCAATTTGTTCTTAAAGACAGTATAAAAACAAAGGCAACTCAAGCCTCGAGTGGCTTAATCAATGTAAGGAGTCATTATGGCTATACCTAATTTGAAGATGATAAATTTACTAGTTATCAAAATCTCATTTTTATGAGCTCTTTAGGAAGTGTGGAGTAGATTTCCTTGTTTTATAAATAAAGGATTCCCCTGAGAAGCCTGGGCCACCACATAAAGGGGGGCTAAGGAAGTAAGCTAACAAAGTGTAAAAAAAGCTTTGGATCTTTGGCTTCAGGTACATCTGGATCAAATCCTCGCTTTACTTTTTATAAGATATGGCCACAGTTCTGTTACTTAGATTCTCTAAGTTTCAGATGTCCCCTATTTATCTTTTTTTTTTAGATTTTATTTGAGAGAGAGAATGAGAGAGAGAGAGAGAGAGAGCACATGAGAGGGGGGAGGGTCAGAGGGAGAAGCAGACCCCCTGCCGAGCAGGGAGCCTGATGCGGGACTCAATCCAGGGACTCCAGGATCATGACCTGAGCCGAAAGCAGTCGCTTAACCAACTGAGCCACCCAGGTGCCCCAGATGTCCCCTATTTATCTTAAAGAGCTTTTAAAAAAGTGTTTAACTCACTAGATTTGTTGCTGTGATGTATACGCCTAAGTATGTATGTATATTTCTATAAAAATGGCACCATATTATACATCCTGTCTGGTAATTTTTCCCATTTAATAATATGTTATAAATGTTTGCCATATCAATAAACTAGTATGCTAATAAATATACATCTATATCATCATGTAATAGTCCATTTCAAATTACTTTGAGGATTAAATGTGATAAAATATGTGAATATAACTGTTATATAATAATTTAAAAACAACTACAGAATATAAATGTTATTAAAATTCAGGTTTCATCCAATCAGCCTGATGGTTGACCTTTGCTAGCCAGCCACCATCGTGCAGTGATCTCCAGCCACCTTAAAACAAGACCTCCGCACAGAGTTGCTTCCTACGTCAGAACCAGGATTCATGTGTCTCAGACATCACGTAGGCACCAGAACGAAGGTCACTTAGGGACCTGCATAGAAGATGTTTGTATGTCTGATGGTAAATAATAGAATAATATTGAGGCTCTTTAGAGAAAGAAAATATGTACTATAACTAGTTCAAGACTTAGAAGGCCAGCAGACCCCCAGAGGTTTTCTCAGACATTGTTCCTCAGAGCAGAAAATTAATTTTCATTTCTGTGAAGTCCCTTATTTCCAGAACCCTGAACATGTTTGTTTCCTTGTGGAATAAAGATCAGTTAATGACCTTCCCACTTCAGTAAGATTATCAGAACATGAAGAACACTCCAGATTTCTATTTGAAAATATGTGCTCCTCCTACTACATTTCTAGTTTTAAAATACCCTCTTTAACATTCCAAGAATTATTTTTGTAAATGATCTTGGCTGCAATTCAAAACACTGTATGTAGCATTTGCTAGCCTAGTTCCTAGTCCTCCTCTGAGTACCATTTTACAGAAGCACTCTCAGATGGTCTGGGATAGAGACAGATCCTGGGGCCTGCGCTCCATGATGTTTCGTAGGTTGTATGGGACTGGGTCTAAGAAAATCTGAGGTATATTGTTAGCTCTTCCCTCTTTGTGCTATGTCTCTTGAGAAGGATACTCTGAGCTATGAGTGCTGGTGAAAGTAGAGCTTGTTGGGAAGAAGGGCTGTATATTTGGCATCTGATGGTCAACTAAGTCAACTACTCCTCCAGCTAAGCCAATTGATGTCTCAATTCCTCAACAGAGGTAGTTGTAAATATTGAAAGAGAGAACCTGTCATATGGTCAACTAATATTTATGGAAGCCCCCCCTATTTGTCAAGGACTGTGCTGACACTGTAGATAGAGAAGTAAACAAGATAAAAGTAGTTCAGTTCTTGTGGACCTCCTGAATTAGAGGAAGAAACAGGAGATATGAGGCAAATAATGACAACTGTGTTTAGGGGAAATTGCCCTAGAACAGATTCAAGATTTCCCTGAGGAAGTGACATTGGAACTGAGACTTGAATTTGGGTGGGTAATGGGAGTGGGAGACTGGCACTTCCAGTAAATGAAACACCTGTGAGAAGTCCCAGGTGTGTATGAGAACTGAGAAAAGTTCAGTAAGGCTAGAGGGCAGAGAGCTAGGGAGAGGGATGAGGCAGGAGATGTGCACAGGACCAAATCATATAGGGCTTTATTGGCCATGCGTATTACACTGCATTTTATTTTAGGGGTGCTAGGAAGAGGGAAGATACCATATGTGTTAGTTTGCTAGGGCTACCATAGCAAAATACTACAGACTGGGTGGCTTGAGCAATAGAAATTTATTTTTTCACAGTCCTGGAGGCTGAAAGTCCAAGATCAAGGTGTTGGCAGAATCAGTTTCTCTGAGGTCTCTCTCTTTAGTTTGCAGATGGCGGCCCTTTTGCTGCCTCTTCATATGGTATTTCTTGGTGTGTATATGCCCCATAGGTCTCTTTGTGTGTAGAAATTTCCTCTTCTTATAAGAATACCATTCAGACTGGATTAGGGCTCACCATACAGCTGCATTTTAACTGAATTGCCTCTTTAAAGGCCTTATCCCCCAAAGCAGTTACATTCTGAGGTATTGGGGATTTGGGCTTCAACATGTGAATTTGGGGGGACACAGTTCAGCCTATAATATTATTAATGTGGGGTGCCTGGGTGGCTCAGTTGGTTAAGTGGCTGCCTTCGGCTTAGGTCATCATCCCGGGGTCCTGGGATCAAGCCCCACCATCGGGCTCCCTGCTCAGCAGAGAGCCTGCTTCTCCCTCTCCCTCTGCCTGCCTCTCTGCCTACTTGTGCTCTCTCTGTCAAATAAATAAATAAAATCTTTAAAAAATATATTATTAATGTGCCTGTAGTGTGGAAAATAGATTGGAGAGGGGCACTAGTGGAGACCCCTAGGAGACTATTGAGAAGAACGACAGTGGCCTGACGAGGGTGTGTTCTGTGAAGATAGAGCCAGGGCAATAGGTCTGAGAAGCATTTTGATGGGATATTGATGGGATCTGAGGGTCAGATGGAGGGAGGAGTCAAAGATGACTCCTACATCCTGCCTTTTGCATCTGGTGAGATGGTGATGCACTTTATTTAGATAAAGAACAGCAGGGAAATAGAAGAGTGGTTTGTGGGGAAGATGATGTGTTTGGTTCTGCTCATGTTGAATTTGAGGTGCCTGTCATTCATCAAGTGGAGATGATGAGTAGTTTGTTTACTGGAGAAGAAATGAACCTTTGTAACAGACAGAGCTGAGTATTATATACACCAACATCTATAACGGACAAAATTGCTCTTACCTGGCCCTTATTTTACTTTCTGTGGAAAACACTGTAGCCTTTTTCAAAAATGTGCTCGACATCCTTAGAAATTTGTTCTCAAAGTTTGCTAGACTAAGGTTCAGTAGCTTCTTAGAGTCAATATTGTGGAATATTTCTTTAACAATTTTTTTTAGCTTGACTTGTGACTTAACGTACTTAAAGAAATTGCCTAATGTTTATACCCTTTTCCTGAGGATAAAACAAATCTTTTTTTCATTTCCTTCCTGCATGCCAGAGCTTAGTAAAGGGTGAAGTCTTACACTAAAAATGAAATCCATGGAACTCTTTTTAAAAAGATTTTATTTATTCATTTGAGAGAGAGCATGAGAGAGAACAAGAGAGAGTGGCAAAAGGAGAGGAAGAAGCAGACTCACCACTGAGCAGGGAGCCCAATGCAGGACTCCATCCCAGGACCCCAGGATCATGACTTGAGCCGAAGGCAGATGTTGAACCGACTGAGCCACCCAGGCACCCCTGAAGTCTGAAGTCCGTCAAACTCTGATGTAGATGGTAGAACAAGAGAGCCTTTTTGTGGCAGCATAAAGTCCCAGGCAGTACAGCTCTGTGGGGACTTGGAGGCCCCTCAGTGGAAGCAAGGGTGTTAGTGGTAGGTGGGGAGCAGAAAGGCAGTGTCAAGAGTCAGCATGGGCTTTGGCACCAGGGCCACAGTTAGTGGGATCCTTGAAATGAAGGCTGAACTTTGGGGCAGCTGGAGGCAGGCTTTGGGGAAGAGCGGGGTGAGTCCTGGTAAAAGATAGGATTTTGTTGAGTGCCCTTCCTCACATGACTTCAAGGACCAAGGAGGAGATACCACCTTGCTAAAAGGCAGCTGTAAGGAGTTAGGGTGACCACCCTGCCTGGTTTGTCCAGGCTGTAGGGGTTTCTGAGGCAAGGGACTTTCAGTTTTGAAACTACAAATGTCCTGGGCGCCTGGGTGGCTCAGTCGTTAAGCATCTGCCTTCGGCTCAGGTCATGATCCCAGGGTCCTGGGATCGAGTCCCACATCGGGCTCCCTGCTCGGCAGGAAGCCTGCTTCTCGCTCTCCCACTCCCCCTGCTTGTGTTCCTGCTCTAGCTCTCTCTCTCTCTGTCAAAAAAAAAAAAAAAAAAATCTTAAAAAAACCCCCCCAAAAACAAACTACAAATGTCCTGGGAAAACTTCTAGGAGTTGGCTACCCAATGAAAAGATTGGAATAGACCTAGGATCCTTGCTCCTTAAGTGGTCTTAGAAGAAAAAACTTCAGTGTACAGCACATAAAGCTGCACGACTCACTCATCATAACCTTCTTAGTAAAAGGACTACTACAATTTGCCTTATGTTTTTAATAAATCAAATAATTTGTATTTTTAATAAATTGGAGATCATTAGAGTGACCTAATTCTAGTTTGCCTGGGATGATGCCAGTTTATGCCTGTTGTCTCATCTTATTAATAGTGTCCTTTTCAGTCTCAAAAGTGTCCTGATTTGAATGACAAATTGTATAGTCACTCTATCTTTAATAAAATGGCCTTTCTAATTCTTAAGAGTACTGTTTTGTGAATCTTGGCAAAGCAGACCAATTTTTATATCATTATGTTTGACAGTGTTCCTTTTAAGATGATTCACTATTTATTACTCCTAATAAATTAAATTTTAAAAATTAAGTTTTTCTCTTCAGAAGTACTTGACCATAATTCTACCTCTGAAATCAGAATTTATTATACACACATATATTCTCTCTTCATCTCACTCACATTCTACCATCTCATTATTTCACAAAAGTATCATGAGTTTTAAAATTTACTTCTAACTAAACAAATTTTTCATAACATTTTATAAACAAGAAATTAGAATTTGAAATGGGGAAGATACTAGTGCAAGTTAAGGAAGGGAAGAGGGAGAAGGATTATCCTATTAAGGAAAAAAAATTAAAATTATCTAGTGATGTGCTTATTACTCAAATATATTAGATAATTTGGTTGAAAATCACATATTTATGAATAGGAAATTAATTATACAGAATGTCTAAAAAATGATTACTATGAAATAGAAATATGTATTATTCAAAGAATATAGAGAGTATCTGTGGATCTAAAGAAATTATATCTCAAATACACCTCTTTTCAGATTATGAGACATAGATTTGAATACACTTCACATTTGTTTACAACAAAATTGAATGTTCATTTCCATCTTTCACCCACATCTAAGATCACCCTTACCTGGGTTTCCATGTCAATGAATGTTATTGACCACTAGAGGGAGAAACAAGAAAAGCTTTGAAAATTTTGACAAATCTGAGAGATTGGGTTACATGCCAGCGGCAAAATGTATTAATTGTAGTGAATAAGGATTCAAGGAAGGCATTAACAGATACTGTTGACTGTTGGAGATCTGTCAATTCTATGGGATCCTATAGAAATAATGTAACAGAAAGATGATGTGGCTTCTTTAAAGTATGCGGAACAACATATTCTGTGGTTGATAGCTAAATTATAGTTTTGTTCAATGTGTACCTTAACCCAAGAGTAAGTGCAATAAATAAACATATCTAAGGATGAATATGATAAGAGGATTAGCTGCTTTAGGCTTCACTGGTGGGAAAAGTGGCAGTAAAGGAAAAATACTATTATAACCAAAACAATTTCCCTGTACTTTACATTAAGTGAATTTGACAATTAATACTTAAAATTATATTAAATATGTAGAACATAGTTGTTATAAAGTGCTGAAAATCTAATCAGCTAAAGGTGTGGTTATCTCAAACTATTCAACACATGGATTTACCAAGAGACAATTTCTTAAACTCTTCTAGAAAATATCTTTGAGGACGCCTGGGTGGCTCAGTCAGTTAAGCGTCTGCCTTTGGCTCAGGTCATGATCCCAGGGTCCTGGGATTGAGTCCCGTATTGGGCTCCCTGCTCAGCGGGGAAACTGCTTCTCCCTCTGCCTCTCTCTCTCTGTCTGTCTCTCATGAATAAATAAATAAAATCTTTAAAAAAAAAGGAAAATATCTTGAATTATTTGTTATCCAAGAAATTACTGACTCCTTAGTTATATGGAAAAGATATAAAATCTATTAATTTAACAAATATATGTTGAACATCTACTCAATGTAAGATACTCAGGAGATTCAAGACTGACTTGGACATGAATTCTTTTCTCAAGAAATCTATAGTTAAAAAACCTATTCATAAAAATCTGTAAAACAAGGTAGATGTGGGACATGCCATTAGAGAAGGAGAGTCAGGCACTATGGGTATTGGGAAGGAAGAGTTACTCCTAGTTTGATGTGTCTGTCAGACAGGAGGACTCAGAGAAGGCTTTCTGAAAGATGGGGTATTTGAGCAGGGCCTGAAAATATTTAGGATTTAGAAATGTGGCAATTACAGGAAAAACATTCTATGTGCATGGAGCAGCATGAACAAAAGCATGGAGGTAAAGTCCTGCTGAGCAAATGCAAAATTTATAAGCATACAAACAAAACAGAGAAAAGGACAGATAATCTAAAAAGACATAAATCTAGTTCAACATGTGAAATATTCTTGGTTTAGACTATAAATGTGGTAATTAATTTTATGTGTCAACTTGATTAGGCCATGGGGTGCCCAGATATTTGGTCAAGAATTCTGGGTGTTTCTGTGAGGTGTTTTTGGAGGAGATTTAACTGATTTAACAGTTAAATCATTAGACTGAGTAAAGCAGATTTCTCTCCATAATGTGGGTGGGTCTCATCCAGTCAGTTGAAGACATGACTAGAACAAAAGGCTGACCCTACCTCAAGTAAGTGAGAGTTCTGACTGATGGCTTTTGGATTTGAACTGGGACATCAGCCCTGCAGATTTTGGATTTGACAGCCTCTTACATCAAAAGCCAATTCTTTATTATTTTTTTTTAGGTTTTATTTATTTGAGAGAGAGAAAGAGGGAGAGAATGCACACAAGCAGAGAGGAGGGGCAGAGGGAGAGGGAGAAGCAGATTCCCCACTTAGCAGGGAGCTGGAATTGGGGTTTGATCTCAGGATCCTGAGATCATGACCTAAGTCGAAGGCAGACACTTAACCAACTGAGCCACTCGCACACCCTGCCAATTCCTTATAATAAATCTCTTTCCCTTTCTTTTTTATTTTTAAGATTTTATTTATTTATTTGGCAAAAGAGAGAGAGAGAGCACAAGCAGGGGGAGTGGCAGGCAGAGGGAGGGAGAGAAGCAGACTTCCCGCCAAGCAGAGAGCCTGACTCGGGGCTCAATCCCAGGACCCTGGGATCATGACCTGAGCAGGAGGCAGAGGCTTAACCGACTGAGCCACCCAGGTGCCCCCAGTCATGTAATATTAAGTATGAATAGTTAAAAAATATAGCAGATTTCCCTTTTGGAAGCTAACCGAATTTATTTTGTTACTTTGTAAGAATGCTTCTGGCATCCTGGCATTATGGGTTGTTCCCCCAAACTCTGAATTATTGAAAATGAGACTTAAAAGTGCACTCATGATTTAAGCTTTAGATTAAGGCATAAAAGGAAAGCAATTTTTTTTTTCTTTCAAGTAGCCTGGAGGATCTTTTGGTAAACTATAAATATTTTATTCCTAAATTTACTAAATATTCATTCAGTTGGTGTCTATGGCAGTCATGTCACATATTGTTATGGTCCACATGGGATCTGATGATTTTGGACAGCAGAGGCAGTGGCTGCAGATTCTCTAATTCTTTACTCCCAGGCTTTGATGTAAGGGTAGCTCTGGGATATTGCATGAGGCAGAGGGGTGAGAAAATAAGTCATCACTGTGTATAGCTTTGCTCGCATAACCCCACCAAACTGAATTTATTATTTATTTATTCAAGTATAATTAACATACAGTGTTATATGAGTTTTAGGTGTACAATATAATGGTTCAGCAATTCTATACATTTCTCTGTGCTCATCACAAGGGTGCCCTTCATCCCCTTCACCCATATCATACACCCATCCTTCCCTACCCCACCCAACTGAATTTAAACAGCCTGCAGAAGAGGGACAATTGAGACATAAAAATATGTGATATATTGATGGTACCATGTACCCAATATATTAAGTCAGCTTGATTCCCCTCTTCCTCCCAGAGAAAGGGCTGGCGATACCGATGAAGGAATCTTTTCTGTGCCCTTCAGATCTGCTGCTGTGTCTGGTGGCTCCAGACCACCCGCCACCTGCAGTCGTGTATTCTAGTACGCTATTTGCGCTGAGAAGGAGCTTTTTAGAGTATTAAAGAAATTACAGGTAAAAATATCTGAGACATACTGGTCTGTCCATAAATATTAATTCTATCAGGACTTGCTTAGGAAAGACTTGTTCAGGGAAGTCTGCAAACTTGCCATTTCGGCCACTGTATTTTATACAGAGCCCATAGCAATGACATTTAACTTCCAGCACATACCCAGGGTCCTGGTTAGGGCTGCATGCGGCGTAAAGCGTCCTGATAGCCATGTGATTTCATGCTTTTTTTTTTTTTAAGAGATTTTTATTTATTTATTTGACAGAGAGAGACAGCGAGAGAGGGAACACAAGCAGGGGGAGTGGGAGAGGGAGAAGCAGGCTTCCCGTGGAGCAGGGAGCCCGATGTGGGGCTCGATCCCAGGACTCTGGGATCATGACCTGAGCTGAAGGCAGACACTTAACGACTGAGGCACCCAGGTGCCCCTGATTTCATGCTTTTATACCTTTGTATGTTTTGTCTCACTTGCCTGGAATTCTGTATTTTGTCCTTTGGAAGTTAGCATGAGTTTATGTTCTAAGTGCTGCCTCACCGCTCCCATTCCAGCACGAGTTAGGTGCCCCTTGTCTATACTCCAGAACATCTTGTTCATAATCATGTAATTGAGCTCTAATGTAATTGTTTTTCTTACCTGCCCGCCCCACTGCAATTTCAGGGCAGGCTGCAACTGTGTTTTATTAATCTGTGGCCCAGCAAAATACCTGGCTCAGTAGACACTCAGAAAGTATTTGTTGAACGGATGAAAGCAGTTGAAGTTTATCTTTGGAATACTCTCATCTCCCTACTTGTTTCCCTTCTCTTCCTTTGTAGTGCCCCAGTTGCCTCACTCCATCTTATCATTCTTACGTCTTCATTCATTCTCTTCCCGACTATTTCCAGCTCCCATCTGGGTTAGGAGAAAAAGTTTACTTATGTCAGAAATTACAAACTGCTGGAAAATGGGAAAGTGTTGATCATCCATTCGAAAGTGTTGAATCCTTCAGTAATTAGCAGAATGCTTTTCTCACATTAGGTGTTTATTTAGATTTGAAATGTATTCCTCTTATCCATTCATAAAAGTTATACATGGTCATGTGGAGAATTTTTAAAAATAAGGAATATCATTAATAATAAAAATCACATATCTGTCACCTATAGATAAGCACCATCAACACTTTGGTACATTGACACATATAACAATTTTTTTCTATACATATATACTCTTTTCCTTTTTGCAAAATTGTGATCATACTTTATAAACTCTTTTATCCTACTTTTTTCATTTAACATTATATCATGAGCATTTTATCATGGTATTAGGTATTCTTCTAAAATATCACTGATTTAATCTTTTTCTAATTTCGAGGCATTCAGATCCAGTTTTTTCCTTTTATAGACAAGTCTGTGATGAAAATTCTGTCATAAATCTTAACATTTCCAATTATTTCCTTAAGGTAAATTAGAAGAAGAATTATTTGATTGGGGCACCTGGGTGGCTCAGTTGGTTAAGTTTCTCACTCTTGATTTCAGGTCATGATTTCAGGTTTGGGCTCTGAGGTGAGCACTGGGTGTGAAGCCTGCTTAAGATTCTCCCTCTCTTTCTTCCATCTCCCACTCCCTTTGCCCCTCCCCCCCCTAAAAAAAAGAATTATTTGATCAATCTGTGTCAACATTTTAGGGTCTTGATATTTATAGACAAATCAACTTCTAGAAATGTTACATTATTTTATCATTTATTCACTCTCTTACATATTTAGCAAGACTTTACTATGTGCTTGATACTGTGTAAGGGCTAGGATTATAATGGAGGATAATGTATTCAAGGTCCTTGACCATAAGCCCCTAGGGAGGGACAGATAAACAAGTAAATGAAAAAAGATAAAAAGAATAACATATTGTTAGTAGTGCTCTGAAGGAAGCTCTGATTGAGTAGGACTCTACTTAGGTTGGAGTGGTGAGGGAAGGCTTTTATGAGAGATCTCATTTAATTTGAAACCTGAAGCACTGAGAAGGCACTAGTCATGGGGGTGGGGTCTGCTGGGAAGAGGAGAGTGGCAAGTAATGAGGTTGGGAAGGTAGGTAGGGCCAAAAGGGCCAAACCATGGTTCTCTGTTATGTGATAGGGAGCTCCTTAAAAAACTAAGCATGAAAATGTGTTTATAGAGGGGCGCCTGGGTGGCTCAGTCGTTAAGCATCTGCCTTCGGCTCAGGTCATGATCCCAGGGTCCTGGGATCGAGCCCCGCATCGGGCTCCCTGCTCAGAGGAGAGCCTGCTTTTCCCTCTCCCACTCCCCCTGCTTGTGTTCCCTCTCTCGCTGTGTCTCTCTCTGTCAAATAAATAAATAAAATCTTTAAAAAAAAAAAAAAGAAAATGTGTTTATAGGTATCAGCAGGTTAATGTGTTATCAGTTTTCCTGAATACATGCATTGTAACAGAAGTCTCCCAGAGAAGTCTCCTTAACTCAAAAGAATGCCCCACTGTTGGAATTTGGGGTACTATGATAGGTGGCCTCTCCGATCACATTTTACATTGGCTGGCCTACATTTCCCGCATTAGAGAGTTCTTTCCCAGGTTGTATCTGCTTCCATCAATGTCCAGGAGTCTGCAGACGTATATTGGCCACGCATAGCAGCCATGCATGGGCTCATCCTCCTCTTCAGTTAAGGTTAATAAAAGCTATCCAGTCATGACTTTCTTGGATTGATTGTGTATATCTACAGCAATGGAATTTGTTAAGATGAGTTTTTAAATCTTTAAATGTTTGCCACATTTGTACTCTTTGTCTCTATATAATAATACACATTAGAATTTATGTATACATTTATTATATGACTATATATTCCATATAATTATTATGTTAGATCTATATATAGATAATGGATATTAGATAATAAGAATAATCTTTTGTATGGAGAATTAGGAAAGAATTAATTTCCAAAAAGCCTTATAGTTATATGTGAGATAGAGATTGAGATTCAACAACAGGAGCTGTTTCAAATTCTAAATCCTTGGCTTTGATTAGTTTGTGTTTATATTATGAATCAGGCTCTGTATTCAGCTTTCAGATTTATTTTTAAGTATTGTGCATTGATGTTTACTGAGAACTTTCAGATTTATACATATTTATAAATGAAAAGCTTGTTTATTTATTCTTTTTGTGTCTGGATCTTACTTATTTCTTACCCATCCAAAACAAAATGACCCTTTATTGGAATTCAGACTTTCTCAAGACCACTCCGAAATCAAACAAGATTATAGGAGGAAAGCATTCTTTTGATTCTTTGTCTAAAAAAGCAAGTCTATACAATATAGTCTGAGTGTTCACTTTGACAAGATATATTGTAAGCAATCAAAACAAAGCTGTCTTACATAAAAATAAAATGAAATCAACAAATGTTTACAGTATATCAGGACCTGAGTAGTTACTGTGAGGGCAATGGAGTAGTGTATAATCTGTGCCCTATAAGAGCTTACATACAGCCTAATAAGGGAGACAAACATAAATGGAGTGGGGGGTGGGGCGTGGAACCTAGGACACTTACATGTATGGAATGTCTACTATGGCCTAGGCATTGTCCTAGTTGCTTCCACGAGAATTATCTCACGTATAGCAGAATTCATGACCATACAACAAATTCTTTAGTATTTTCCCACTCTCCACCCATTCATCCATCTTTAGGTCATCCACAGTTCTCATCACATTTGCTCACCTCCCACATCCATTCATCACTAAATTCTGTTCCTGGATTCTTCCAGTAGCCTCCTGTCTGGTCTCATTGCCTCTGTTCTTTTCCCTTATTAGCCCATCTTCCTTCCACATTGTGCACAGAGTGAACTCTCTAAAAGGCAAACATCATTAGATTAATTACAACTCTTTTGGGATGCAAGTAACAGAATTCATTTAAAATAACCTAAGCAGGGACACCTGGATGGCTCAGTTGGTTAAGTGCCTGCCTTTGGCTCAGGTCATGATCCCAGGGTCCTGTGATCGAGCCCCATTTCTGGCTCTCTGCTCAGTGGGGAGCCTGCTTCTCCTTCTAACCTCTGCCTACTGCTCTACCTGCTTGTGCTCTCTCTCTGTGTCAAATAAATAAATAAAATCTTTAAAAAAACAAAAAAATAACCTAAGCAAAGGAGGTAACTTGTTATTATGACTGCAGCGGTGTCTCTTGGGCCCCAATGGCAGAATGCACCTGGGTCAGATGAATAGAATAGATGAAAACTAAAGTCCTTTTTATCTCTTGTCTTTGCTCTCCTCTACATATCTGCATCATTTCTTACTGCAGATCAGCTCTTTCTTCTTACTGGTCTATGTGGCAGAAAATGACAGCTAGACTGAGTCTAGACTATCTCAGTTTCCATTTAAAATTCCTCATTGGATCAGCTTGGGTCAGGTGTCTCCCTTGGATCAATCACCAGTGGTAATCAGGGTTACTTTGTAAGGACAAGGTAGAGAGATCTTTCTCAGGTTCTATCTGCTTCCATCAATGCCCAGGAGTTTGCGGAGTTATATTGGCCATGTATAGCAGCTAGAATGTTGTTAGAAAAAAGGAGGAACAGTTCTCAGAAAAAGGGTTGCTAGGCAGATAAATCAGTAGGTGTTTCTTGAAGAGACTGAGCATTTGAGTTGATTGGAGCATATAGTTGAGTTAGGGGTAAAAAGAAATAAGGTTGCAAAGATAATTTGGGGGGCTCAAATTTCAAGAATCTTTATGTGAAGCTAAAGAGTTTGAGCTTTATCCTATAGACATTGGTTCACTATTGCAGTTTTTAAAAGGGAGTAACATGAACATTATTTAGGATAATCCAGAAGTAGATTAGATACATTTGAATTGGGAGAAACTGGAGGAGAGCCCACTTAGGAAGACGTTACAGGAATCAAATATGATGACAAGAGCATTGGAAGGATGTGACTAAAAATGTTAGGGAAGGCACAGATTACTTGGACATAGTGGTAGGCTTTTGTTTTTTTTAATCTTCATGAAATTTTTGTGATGATCATACTGCTATTGAAGAAAAAAATCCAAAAAACAAAAACCTAGATTATATATTTCATAGTTCAAAATGCTGAATCCATGTACTTTTTTTTTTTAAGATTTTATTTATTTATTTATTTATTTATATATTTTTTAAAAGATTTTATTTATTTATTTGAGAGAGAGAGAATGAGAGAGAGCACATGAGAGTGGGGAGGGTCAGAGGGAGAAGCAGACTCCCCGCTGAGCAGGGAGCCCGATGCGGGACTCAATCCAGGGACTCCAGGATCATGACCTGAGCCAAAGGCAGTCGCTTAACCAACTGAGCCACCCAGGCGCCCAAAGATTTTATTTATTTGACAGAGAGAGCAACAGAACACAAGCAAGGGGAGCAGTAGAGGGAGAGGGAGAAGCAGGTTCCCCACTGAGCAAGGAGCCTAACGTGGGGCTCAATTTCAGGAGCCTGGGATTAAGACCTGAGCAGAAGGCAGATGCTTAACCAACTGAGCCACCCAGGTGCCCCTGAATCCATGTGCTTCCAACAACTCTATCACATTTCTGACAGCTTCAAAATTTCTTTCCTTTGGGAGATAGGGGCCAGGTTTTTTGTTGTTGTTGTTGTTGTTTTGTTTTTTTCCCTTCTCTCTCACCATCACCACCCCAGCTTACCGCACTGGGAGGATATTACCAGAAATAGATATGAAGCTGCAAAACTCTGGGGACAAGTTAGGCAGAGAGGCAGAGAGAGTGACAAAATAATGATGAATTGTTTTCAATTCAAGATTGGAGTTTCTGTAAAAAAGAGAAAGGTAATATCATTAACCAAGAGTACTGGATAGTGAGTCATTTTTAAAGAAGTTCTGTCACGCTTCCATAGCACCTTCGGTGTAAAGTTTACTTTAGCATTTATCACAATGCATTCTATTTGTCTGTCCATGTGGCCACCTGCACATTGGGCTGTCAACTTCCTTAAGGCAGAGACTCTTGCTTATTAATCTTTATATCCAGGGTGCTTGGCAAATAACATTTGATATATTTAGATGTCCAGTAAATGTTGAATATCCTCCATTGATTATAGGATTTTAAAGGTAGGGTCTGTGCTTCTTCATATACCCTATAAAGCACTTGGAAAGGGTAATTGAACACAAATTACTGATATATGAACTACCAGCCTTTTCTCTGTCCTGGTTTTTTTGATTTTTAAAAATTAGAAATGGGACCAAAAAAGGTGTGAAGGAAGAACCAGAGCACTAGGATTGGGTGAAAAGTTTTCTGGGGGCATGTACAAAAACAGCAAAGGACTACCTGTTTTGTGTGAGGACAATGAATGAGAGAGAATACAGGGGATTTTAAGAAGTGAATTGTGAATTGTGTGTTCTCTTCTTGGTATTTGCAATTTTTTAAAAAGTCCTTTTTGTTCTTGGATTGTGTTCTTTTTTTTTTTTTTAAGATTTTATTTATTTATTTGACAGAGAGAGACACAGCGAGAGAGGGAACACAAGCAGTGGGAGTGGGAGAGGGAGAAGCAGGCTCCCCGCAGAGCAGGGAGCCCGATGCAGGACTTGATCCCAGGACCCTGGGATCATGACCTGAGCTGAAGGCAGTCGCTCAACCAACTGAGCCACCCAGGAGCCCCGACTGTGTTCTTTTGATAACACCATCTAGGATAGAACTATATGGATCACAGCTTTTAAAATTTTTTATTTATTTAATAAGGATCTGTGAAAGGAAGGAGAAGAAAAAAGATAGCTGGAAGAGAGGACAGTGAGGGTTAGAAGGAAAAAGGAAGGAATTATGGAACACATTAATGTCTGATTGCACAGAGGAGATCCATGAATGTAAACCATACACCCTGATTTCCATTTTGAAATCCATACGGTACATCTGAATTATATATAAATTTTTTTCTGAAATTAGTGAGATTTCCACTCAGATATAAGGGCCTGAGTTTTAGTGTGAGTTGAAAGCATTAGGAGAAATTCATTTGGCATTAAGAAATTCAGCTGATCTTTTATTATAAATGAAATGAACACTGCATAGTAATTCTCATTAAAGAAAGGAAGCTTTAACATTAAAAAAACCCCTCTATTATTAGTTTTCAAAATGAATTATTTTATAGTAGAGGCCAACACTCTTTTTTTTCCCCAAGGAAATTTTCCTCTTAAAATTGAGTATTTTTATATAGAAGCATAACTTTGGGAATCAATAAAAATACATTTTTTTCTCAATGGCATATTTAGATATTGAGACTAATGTAGTATATTTTATTAGACTATACCCTAAGGAACTTTAACATGCAACGTCAAAAATATTCAAAAGGCAGTAGAAATAAAATGAATTTCAAGAATGAATTCATTTTTAGGAACATGTGTAACTACTACTGTTATGTAATATAATCCTGAATGAATCAGTTGTAAATGTGCATAAACAAGCTAGAAGCTTATCTTAAAAGTTTTTTGAGGCTTGTTCACATTTTAAAAAGTCAGGCTATTGATTACAGAATCATAGAATTTGAAAACAGAAAGGGACCGTTAAGATGATTTTGTTCAACTCTCTCATTTTATAGGTGACTAAAATGTGCTATTTAGGGAGCAGCAAAACCGAAGTCTTCAATAATGGTTCTCTGTTGGGACAATAACTACTTCGACCTAACTATTCTTTCACCAAATCACTGCAACACACACATGCTGAAACTGGGAAAGAATAAAAGCAAGCTCAGAGTTCTCTGGCATTGATAATATCCCCTCATGCTGGGCTAACAAAACGTTAAAGCAGCAAGGTGGTTGTCTTTTTTTAATTGAGCTTGCCTCTACGTTATAAAGGTGGATGTAGAGACAGTAGGTGACTCCACTTGAATGGTTGTGGTGGCCAAAAAGAATTATTCTTATCCTCATGAGGTATGGTCCACACAGTTGTTACCAGATGGTTCTAGAGGGACTGTTTGGTGTTTTGTTGTAAAGTCAACCTAGAGTGGGAAGATCTACGGCAGAACAGGCTGGTGTGCTCCCCCTGACCCATCTTACATTTAGAGATGATAAGATACATGCTTCTGTCATGAAACAAATGAGTGAAGACAGTTATGAACAAAATGGCCTTCAAATATCTTCTAAGGTGTGATTTTCCCACTCCCCAACCCCATCATTGGAATTAATCCAGCAATATAGCAGTTTTTGGTTTACATGCCTTTATAGATGACTGGAAGTAAATACCTTGAGGATAGGGATAGTCTTCTTCCTCTTTGTATGTCAAGCACCTGGCACATGGCAGATGTTACATAACATTTTTGAATTGAATATGTTGCTGTTGTTTTTTGGTCTTGTAGGGTCTTATCACCTACATCTGGTCAAATATATTTGAAATGAGTCTTGAAACAAGGATAACAAGAAGATAAACATTGAAAACATGCCTTTAATGCTCAAGGCTTTATAAAAGGTACAAAGGTGAATATGTCAAGGACTCTTCTTTGGAGAGGCTCATATAAACAAGGGAAGTTTATTAGTGTGTTAGGTGCCATAACAAAATACCACAGACTGGGTGGCTTAAACAAAATAATTTTTTTTCTCACAGTTCAGCAGGCTAAGAGTCTACCAAGGTCTTAGTGGGTTTGGTTTCCTCTGAGGCCTCTCTCCTTGCCTTGTAGATGGTAGACTTCTCCCTTATCCTTAATATGGTTTTTCTTCTGTGCGTACACATTACTGGTGTCTCTGTGTGTCCTAATTTCTTCTTCTTATAAGGATACCAGTCAGATTGGATTAGGGCCTACCCTAAAGACCTCATTTTAACTTAATCATCTTTTTTTTTTTTAAAGATTTTATTTATTTATTTGACAGAGAGAGATACAGCGAGAGAGGGAACACAAGCAGGGGGAGTGTGAGAGGGAGAAGCAGGCTTCCCACCGAGCAGGGAGCCCGATGCGGGGCTCAATCCCAGGACCCTGGGATCATGACCTGAGCCGAAGGCAGACGCTTAACGACTGAGCCACCCAGGCGCCCCCTTAATCACCTTTTTAAAGGTCCTGTCTTCAGATACAGTCACATCCTAAGGTACTAGGGTTTAAGGCTTCAACATATGAATTTTGGGGAGACACAATTTAGTCCACAATAGGAAGAAAACAAAAACAAATAGCTTTAATACCATTCAACTCTGATGAGAAGGCTCTGGGGGAAGGAGGCTCTGGCAGGACATCAGCAGGTGGAATGGAAGTCAGAGTACCACTGATAATTAGATAGGACAGTCTCCTATTATTGGAGTCCAGAGTGGTTTGGTGAGGGATGAGAAATCTGGTTAGTTAAATTGGTTCATCTTTTCTGACACACAATTGTCATCTGATTCAGGTTTTCCTTAATAGACTTCACCATCCTTTTGACTTGACCACTTGGTTGAGAGAGTTAAAATTATAATGGTGCCAGATCAGGCAGAGTTTTCATCTTTAAATTCAATAAACCTAACTGGTGCACAGATGTGTACCCACTATTAGAAACAAATCTGGTAAACTGTGTTACAAATAAATGGCTCAGAACAGCAGAACTCTGAGACAGAAGTTTGAGTCTTAAATGGTATCTAGAAAAATCAAGACATTCTCTTGAAGTCACTTTACAAAAATCAATATGAATTTTTGAAAATCTTATTTGGAAAGCCATTGTCTAACTGGGCGAAATGGCCTTGCATGAACTACACTCACTTTACATGTTACTTTTTATGTTACAGTCTTTAACATACAGTGCAGTAGTTTCTTAGCAACAATTTGGGAGTTAGACTATCCTGGTTGGAGTCCCATTCTGCCAGGTTCTCTCCGCTGTTGCTTGTTCTCAGGCAAATGGCTTATTGCCCGTCTCAGTTTCCTTTGTTGTCTGTAAAATAGGGGTTCATGCTTTACTTAACTTTGTGTTTTCTGGCAAGATACGTAACCATTTGATAGCTCATTCGTCTGTGGAATAGAAATTGTTCAGAGTCCCTTGTATTTCCATGTGAATTTTAGGACCAGTGTGTCAATTTCTGCAAAGGACCAGCTAGGATTTTGGCCAGAATTGCATTGAGTCTGTGGATCAATTTGAGGAGTATTGCCATCTTAATAATAAGTCTTATGATGTATGAACATGGGATGTCTTTCCATTTAGTTAGATCTTTAATTTGTTTGAACAATGTTTTGTAGTTTTCAGAGTATAAATCTTATCTTCTTTAATTACATTTATTTCTAAATATTTCACTTTTCTTCATGCTATTGAAAATGGAATTTATTTATTTTATTTTTTAAATTTAATCTTATTTTATTATGTTTTGTTAGTCACCATACAATACATCATTAGTTTCAATTTGGGTTGTTTATTGCTAGTGTAGTGAAATATAATTGATTTTTGTATCCTGCAATCTTATGAGTTGTTTTATTCTAATAGTTTTCAATAGATTAATCAAGATTTTCTGTATATGAGGTCACATCATCTGCAAATAGAGATAGGTTTACTTTTTCCTTTCCAATCTAGATGATTTTTATTTCATTTTCTTGGCTACTTGCCCTGGCTAGAAATTCCAGGACAATGTTGAACAGAAGTGGCTAAAGGAGACATCTTTATCTTGCTCCGGATCTTAGGGAAAAAGCATTCTGTCTTTCACTATTCAGTATAATGTTAGTCGTTGGTTTTTCATGGATGCCCTTTATTAGGGGTGCCTTGAAAGAGAAGAGATAGCAAGGAAGCAATGGAAAAATAGATGTTGGTGGGTCTGACATTGAAGGTCTTGTGCCCTGCCCTTTGGACAACACCTTAAGGAGAGAGTAAAACTCATGACTATTTGAGGCATCCAAGAATAAAGCCTGACTATGGCTCCATATAGATAGAACTAGGATTTGAAATAGAAATGTAGTTAAGTTGTAGAAAATCAAAGTTATATTTCTTCCTCATTGAGATTGGAAACTGGCTCTAGTCACTGTACTATTATTAATCATGTAATAGCTTTTATATAAGGTATTTTTTCACTCATAATTAGTAGTAGGTATATATAATAATAATTTCAAGTAATGTACTCTTTTTGGATGCCAGTCCTGTTCAATATGAATCAATCCAGTGAATAAAATTAGTGAATAAAATTTTAAAATGCTAAAACATTTTTTGGAATTAGCATTGACTTGTTAGGGAGTCTCCTGTGGATATAGCAGGGTATCTTTAATTGATTTGGAATCAGAGAATAATATATTTATAGAAAAGACAATTTCATTTTACACAGAAATCAATGACATTTTAGCATGCAAAGACTGTTGGAAACCTGACTGAAGATTTGAATCTTGATATGTTCCCTTTTACACATTCAAAGGAAATATTTATTCATCTGTATAAAATTAGAAATTATACTTTCTTATTTTGTAGGACTGTTGTGTAATCAGAAGCAGGGTCTCATGCAAATTGTGGACATACATTATGATTTCCTAGCAAGATAATAACTACACTGCATTTTTTTTTTAAGATTTTATTTATTTATTTGACAGAGAGAGACACAGCGAGAGAGGGAACACAAGCAGGGGGAGTGGGAAAGGGAGAAGCAGGCTCCCCACTGAGCAGGGAGCCCGACGCGGGGCTTGATCCCAGGACCCTGAGATCATGACCTGAGCTGAAGGCAGTCGCTTAACCAACTGAGCCACCCAGGCGCCCACACTGCATTTTAATTAAAGGAAAAATCCATCTAAGTTCTTGAATTTGGCACTGGAATTCAAAACAAAAAAAAATTAAAATTTCTTTCCCCTACTTTTTCATTTATTTATTTATTTATTTATTTATTTATTTATTTATTTATTTATTTATTTAAAGATTTTATTTATTTATTTGACAGAGAGAGGCACTGTGAGAGAGGGAACACAAGCAGGGGGAGCGGGAGAGGGAGAAGCAGGCTTCCCGCCGAGCAGGGAGCCCGATGCGGGGCTCGATCCCAGGACCCTGGGATCATGACCTGAGCTGAAGGCAGACGCTTACTGACTGAGCCACCCAGGCACCCCTATTTACTCATTTTAAGAAGCATACATTATTGTATCCATTTGAGTGTTTCATTTCTCCTTTTTGAAAATTTAGAAAAGCACTGATATTGTTGCTATGTCTCTACCACATACTCACTCATTATCATTCTGTCCTCTGGCTTCAAACTCTATCACCTCACTGAAATTGCCCTCTTAGAGATGGCAAATGACTTCTTGTCTCTAAACCCAATAACTCATCTGTGTCTACTGCTGATCCTTTCCTCCATTCTTCCTTACTTCTATGGCATAGTATCAAACTGCTTTTTCTACTTCTCAAACTATTCCCATTTCCTTTGCTGGCTCCATTTCTTCTTGTTTGCCCCCTAGGTGTAGACATATTTCATCATTGTGTTCTTGGCTCTCTTTTTTTGCCTATACAAGCTCATGATTTCACTTGATTTCTTTCTGCATATATTCCCTGTAGTTAGTAGCTGTTATCGGGATCAGATACTCATTCCCCCTCAGTATCCATGGACTCATTAGGGTAGCAGGAGAGATAGACCTGGCTTGCAAAATCTCAGAAAACTTTTATCATTATCGTGATGAGTCCTGGCACTGTAGGGGCCAGGAATGTGATGTAAATATCTAAGACAGATTCACAGGAATTAACTTTGACGATGGTTTATATTTCCTACCTCAATAAACCCCATGAGGAACTCTCTATAGTATCCCTAGCATTTAGCAAAGTGCCTGGCACATAATACATACTAAAAAAAATAAATAAAGAGTAGCACATCTTCAACATCAACAGATTTTCAGCCACCTCTCAGTTCTGCCTCTCTTATACCATACTAAGTTTCATGCCACAGTGAGTGGGGTATGGGAGTGGGAAGAACCTTACAGTAGATGAAGATGTTTGTCCTGAGTGTTTTCTTGAGCTCTCTTGGGATATTATGACATATAGCATCCACCCATGAACTCTGCAAAAGTTCCTTGATGGCTACAGATACTTTAGAGATGAAGCTATTGTTATTCCAATTTTCATCAAACCTCAAAATTCCATAAATCATAACAATACTATCTAACTATGGCTCAGTTCCAAAAGAACTATATATATATATATTATTGTAATAAAAATGAATGGAGGGAAGGGTCTGTAAGGAGCCAGAAGAAAGAGTCAATGGGTAAAACTTTGGTATCATGTTTCTACACTGTCTGGAAGACAGTTGATAGGTCACCAGGCAGAAGCATTACTGTCTCTTGGCAAAAGTCTCTCTGTGGCTTAATGAATGCATGAGGCTAGTAACTGTACATTGACATTGTTCAGCTCATTCTCCTAGCTCTGATTCTGTGGTAAGAAGGAGTCAGATATTCTACCTACCCTACATAGACTGGTCTACAGGTATTAACTAAATTATGTGAGCTCTACTGTTGAGTTGGTAGTCTATGTTTTTCATTTTAAAATTAAAATTCTGGCTTTATATCAGTGTGTACTTACTTTTAGCATGAGTTAGTTGTCCCAAACCCAGTCATCTCTGGATACACTGACAAGATAGAATTTCTTTGACCTGAAAAACTGGAGGTTATACCAGAGATATCACACTGTGAACAATAAGCTGACTCCTTCAACAACATGTCTGGCTCTCCTGTCTCTAACTCTGAAATCTCTATTTCATATCTCTAGCTCTACCTTCTCTTAAGTTCCAGTCATCTGGACACCTCCATCTGGATATCTCAGATCCATCTCAGACTAATTTCTAAATGCAAATTAATCATCTCAAATTCCTATTCTGACATTTCTTTTTTTTTTTTTTTTAAGATTTTATTTATTTATTTGACACAGAGAGATACAGTGAGAGAGGGAACACAAGCAGAGGGAGTGGGAAAGGGAGAAGCAGGCTTCCCACTGAGCAGGGAGCTCGATGAGGGGCTCCATCCCAGGACCCCTGGATAATGACCTGAGCCGAAGGCAGACGCTTAACGACTGAGCCACCCAGACACCCCCCCTAGTCTGACATTTCTGCTTTGGATTTCTTCATAGGACACCTAGCCTTCATAGCATTTACTTGTTTTACCTACTATCCTCCTCCATCAGAATATAAGCTCCACAAAGGCAAGGGTTTTTGTATGTTTTGTTCACTGCTGTATTCCCACTACCTACAAAAGTGCCAGGCATGAGGCGAATATTCAGTGGATATTTGTTGAATGAATCTTTATGCCAAATTTGCTCCTTTCCTGGACTAATGCCCTTACTAGTGTTCACAGCACTACAATTTTCTAGTTTATTGAGACTCAAATCCTTGTGGTCATTTTTGACTTTTCCCTATTCCCTTCCTATATCCATTTAGTAGACAAGTCCTTTCAATGTTGTTTCCAAATATCTTTTAGGTTAATGTTATACTTTCTGTTCTCCTTGCCACCATTATAAGTTAGATACTTGAAAACTCTGACTGGGACTATGAAACAGAAATTTACTAAGTCTCATGTCCTCTAGGTTTTTGTTACCCTAATTAATCTTACATATCACTGCCAGATCAATCTTACTTGGAGTTCAGCTCTCATTATGTCATTTCCTTACTTGAGGCTCAGCACTGTTTAAATACAGAATCCTCAGCCTGGCATTTGGAACTGCCACAGTATGACCCCAAATCTGTTGCTTCAGTTTTATCTCCCACTTTCCTTTACAGATTCTTTATGATACAAAGAAACTGGGCTACTGTTCTTTGAATACTCTTTGAACTTCCCTCTCTCTGTACTTTTCTCATGCTACCTACTTCAGGAATGTTAATTACCAGCTGTTTCTTGTATTATTTGCATTTGTAAAGCTAAATAATATCCATATACTACAATCTCTTTTTAAAAAAGTTTTATTTATGAGAGAGAGAGAGCAGCAGAAGGAGCAGAGGGAGAAGGAGAGAGAGAATCTTCAAGCAGACTCCCCAGAGAGCATGGAACCCAATGTGGGCCTCAATCCCAGGACCCTGAGATCATGACCTGAGCCACAAATCAAGAGTCAGATGCTTAACTGACTGAGCCACCCAGGCACCCTTTTTAAACCCATCTTATTTTTTGATGCATTTTAAAGTAAATTGCAGACATCATTATACTTCTCCTTAAATACTTCAGCACATGTATCAATAACTAGAGTTCAATACAGTTGTTAAAATGTAAAATTTACATATAATAGCATGTGCAAATCTTATGTGTATTTTTGCTGAGTTTGACACATATGCATGGTAACCCAAACCACTATGACATGTAGAACATACCATCACTTGAGAAAGTTCCCTCCTGTCCCTTTCCAAATAATCCCTGCCCCCACCTCTTCCAGAGGCAATGACTGTTCTAATTTTTTCTCTACCATGGATTAGTTTTGCCTGTTCTAGAATTTCATATAAATGATATCATACAGTATGTACTTTCATGTGTTAGGTTTCTTTTACTAGCATATGTTTTTGAGATTTATCTATGTTGTTGCACATTTGTTCCTCTTCTAGCCTTTTATTTATAAATACACAACAATTTGAAAATCTGTTCTTCTATTGATGTACATCTGGGCTATTTTCAGTTTGGGGCTTTTATGAATGAAGCTGTTATGAGCACTTGCATTTGAGTCTTTGTGGGACATGTTTTCATTTCTCTTGGGTAAATGCCCAGGAGTAGAATTGCTGGTCATAGGGTAGGTGTATATTTAAGTCTTCTAATGTCAGACTATTTTTCTAAGTGGTTATACCATTTTAAATCTACATCAATAATATAAGAAAGTGCCTTGTCAATGTTTGGTTTTGTCATTCCTTTAAATTTTAGACATTCTAGTGGATATGTAGTGACTGATACATCATTGTAATTTTAATATGCATTTCCCTATTGATTATGTTGAGTAATTTTTTCATGTACTTATTGGCTTATTGTACTTGTGTACTTATTGTACTTTTATGAAACATCTTTTCAAACTTTGTCTATTTTCTATTGGATTGTCTTTTATTGTGAGTAGTGGTATTTCTTTATATTCTAAACGAGTGCTGTCCAGTCGAATTTTCTGCATAATCCAATATGTTTATTGTGAAAAGTGGCTAGTGCAAATGAGGAAGTGTATTTTTAATTGTATTTAATTTTAATTAATTTAAATTGAAATAGCTACATTGGCTAATGGCTACCATATTGGACAGTGCAGTTCTAGATACCAGCCCTTATCAGATATATGTTTTGTGACTATTTTCTCTCTGTCTGTGGCTTGGCTATTCATTTTTTTTTAAAGATTTATTTATTTTATATATAGAGAGAGTGCACAAGCAGGAGGGGCAGAGGGAGAGGAAGAGAGAATCTCAAGCAGACTCTGTACTGAGTACAGAGCCTGACAGGGGGCTCAGTCTCATTACCCTGAGATCATGACCTGAGCCCAAAATGAGTCAGCTTCTTAAGTGACTGTGCCATCCAGGCGCCCCTTGGCTATTCTTTTTTTTTTTTTTTAATCGTATCTTTTGATGAGGAAAAGTTACAAATTTCGATCAAGTCTAATTTTTCAATTTTTTCTTTAATGGCTATTGCATTCTATGGCCCATTTAAGAAACTTGTGATTACTCCTAAGTCAATGGGTTTATGGTCAACCTTGATGATGTGGGGTGAGAGTCACGGTTATTTGAGTAACACTGTTGAAAAGATCTTTGTTACCTGATTGGATGCTTTGGCACCTTTTTGAAGAACAAAAAAGCCGTAAGTGTGGATCTATTTCTGTCCTCTCTATTCTCTTGTATTAATAATTAATTAATTTGACACAGAGAGAGAGACAGGGAGAGAGGGAACACAAACAGGGGGAGAGGGAGAAGCAGGCTTCCCATGGAGCAGGGAGCCTGATGTGAGGCTCCATCACAGGACCCTGGGATCATGACGTGAGCCAAAGGCAGACGCTTAACAACTGAGCCACCCGGGCGCCCCTCTCTTGTATTAATCTATTTGTTGAGCCTCATGCCATTACTACCCTGTTTTGATTACTATAGTTTATTGTAAGTCTTAAAGTCAGAAGTGTGAGCCCTCTGATTTTGTTCTTTTTCAATAGTGTTTTGAGTATTTTAAGTCCTTTGAATTTCCATATAAATTTTAGAGTCAACTTGTTAATTGGGATTATGACTGGGATTTTGATGATTTAGACGTGATGAAAGAAACATCTGATATTTTTGATATATATATATACACACACTCATTTTTAAAAAAAGATTTTATGTGTTTGTCAGAGAGAGAGAGAGCGAGCGCACAAGCAGGGGAGCAGCAGGCAGAGGTAGAAGCAGTCTCCCTGCCCAGCAAGGAGCCTGATGCAGGACTCAATCAATCCCAGAACCCCGGGATCATGACCTGAGCCCAAGGCAGACGCTTACTGACTGAGCCACCCAGGCGTCCCTATTTTTGATATTTTTGAAAATAGTTATTTACTTAAGTTGGCATATTTTAATACTTTGTCAAGAAGGAAAATAGGGTCTGATCAGTCTTCTATGATTTAGGCCAAAAGAGAGCCTATAATAATCTGTTTCTTCCATTTTGTATTGTTTACTTAGAAGGAACTTTGGACAATAATTTCTCTGGCAGAACCTGGGGTTAGAGTTGCAGACTCTCTGGTGCATGAAAAGTCAAAAATCTAGGTCCCAGGTGCCTGGGTGGCTCAGTTGGTTTAGCGGCTGCCTTAGGCTCAGGTCATGATCCTGGAGTCACAGGATCGGGTCCCCGCATTGGGCTCCCTGCTCAGCGGGGAGTGTGCTTCTCCCTCTGACCCTTCCCCCTCTCATGCTCGCTCTCTCTCAAATAAATAAACAAAATCTTAAAAAAAAAAAAAATCTAGGTCCCAAGAAACAGAATAGAAACCGCTTCCAAGATGAACTAGTGATTCTAAATGTGAAGAACCCCTATATAACTCTTTGATTTATGTCCTATTTAAGGAAGGCAATAAACTTTGTGCTTTTTCTGGTCTGCAGCATCTCTAAACTATTTTCCCTTGATTTTTCTCAAAATTATTTTAGGAAAAGTGAAGTTACACAACCTTGTTCTCTTCAGTATGAGCTTGGAAAGTAAATCTACAGATTATTTAATCTCTTCATGTTGTATATGAAGAAATAGAGAGTTACATGATTTGCCCAAGATCAGATAGCTAGTTAGTAGCAGAGTTCTGACAATATTCCAGGCTTCTCAACCTCTCTACTCCAGTGATATTTCCACCATGTATTGCTGTGATAATAGCTAACTAGTCAGTAACTCCCATGCCCCTATATGTGCCTGGCACTAGGCTATGTATAGATGATATAAATTACCATTATGATATAGTTCTGGTCCTCAAATACCATAGAGTCCTCTGTAAGAGAAGACGCAATTAGAAAACAGTAAAAGGCAATATGCAATAATATTCCAAATTGGGTAGATTTTAGGGTAAAGTGGTATGGATGTACATAGAAGTAATATTGTGCTTCATTTTAAATAAACACGGCTGTGTTATGGCAATATTGAACTGTAATAGAGAGCAGGTTGTATAAGAGAGACCTGAAATAGGCTATCTTTGCTAACTTAAATGTATAAAATGAAAGCAATCAAATTTCACCTTAAATTCATGCTTTGTTAAACAAAATGTTAACAATTGTTAAGGAAGGTGAAGATTAATACTTGATGAAATTATCAGAGAAGGCTTAATGGAAGAAGTAGGGTTTGAGAAAGAATTTCAAGGAATGATAAAATTATGAAGGGCAGAGGATTATAAACTATTATAAATGGGACATGAACGATATTTTAATGAAAATTTGAATACCTTATACGTTAAAATGTGATTTCAATGCAGTTCAAAGAAGGCCATTAAATATGTTTATGGGTCTCTGAAATAAATCACTCTTTTTTTAAAATTTTATTCTTATGTTAATCCCCATACATTACATCATTAGTTTTAGATGAAGTGTTCCATGATTCATTGTTTGTGCACAACACCCAGTGCTCCATGCAGAATGTGCCCTCCTCAATACCCACCACCAGGCTAACCCATCCTCCCACCCCCCTCCCCTCTAGAACCCTCAGTTTGTTTTTCAGAGTCTATCGTCTCTCATGGTTCGTCTACCCCTCCGATTTCCCCCGCTTCATTCTTCCCCTCCCGCTACCTTCTTCTTCTTTTTTTTTTTCTTAACATATATTGCATTATTTGTTTCAGAGGTTCAGATCTGAGATTCAACAGTCTTGCACAATTCACAGCGCTTTTAACTAAAGCTAGTGAAGCCCAAGACCCCGGGATCATGATGTGAGCCGAAGGCAGACGCGTAACGACTGAGCCACCCAGGCACCCCAAGAGTTGGATGCTTAACCAACTGTGCCACCCAGGTGCTCCAAAAAACACACATTTATTATCTCATAGTTTCTATGGGTCAGGAATCTGGGAACACAACTTAAGTGAGTCCTTTGTTTCAGGATCTTTCACAAGGCTGCAAACAAGGGGTCATCCAGGGCTGGAGTCTCATTTGATAGCTCACCTGGGAAGGATCTACTTTCAATCTAATGTGGTTGTTGGCAAAATTCAGTTCCTTTCAGGCTGTTGGACTGAGGGCCTCAGTTCTTTGCCGGCTGTCACCTGTTCGTTCACATGGCTTTTTCCATAGGCAGTTCATAACATGGCAGCTTGCTTTGTCAAAGCCAGCCAGGAGGTCCCCTAGAAAGCCAGAAGTTACAGTCTTCCATATTGTAATCACAGTAGTGACATTCTATCACTGTTGTTGTATTCTCTTGGTTAGAACCAATTTATAGGACCTGGTCACACTAAAAGGGAGCAGATTACAAAAAGGTGTGAATACCAAGAGACAAGGATCATTCTGGGCCATCTTAGAGTCTGTTGTAAAAAAACTGATTAATGTGACATATAACCTAAGCTACAAAGAGCGAGGTGCCCACTAAGAAATCATTCTCAATTAATTCTATAATCCAGAAGGAATTAGTGAGATTGGCTTAACAGAATTTCCTGTTAACTATACAGCCTCACAAACTAATAAGTACCAACTACTAAGCACATTATTTTCTTCTACTATTCTGCTCTTTGTCCAGTACTGTCAAATATGATATGAGATAGCCCTACATCAGGCCCCAGAAAAGTGGCAAATAGTTGTACTTCAGAAAAGCATCAGAGAAAAATATATGTATTACATTTCATCAGCAAACAGTGTACTACATCAACAAATGGTGTTCATTTTGTTATACTGGTAACTGATATCTATTAAAAATATCATTCTCAACAGCACATTGCCAGCATGTTCCCTCACATAAATAGCCTCAGTTAAATAAAACCCTAATTCTTGCACATGATTAGAAATTTGCAAGAGAGATTCAATGTGGCATTAATATAATAAAGTCTTTGACTTTGAGTAATTGACAGAACTTCTGGTAATTAAAAGAGCTCTTTGTATTCCCAATCAAATCAAAATACCAATTTTAAACTACTTAGAATAATTATGCCCCAAATGAATATTTTCTATGCAAAAATGTTTTTATCTGTTTTAAAGACTAGCAAAGACTAGAAAAGCCTGAGATGGAAGAGATTAGTAATTGTCGTTTCAATAGTGTTTAGATTGTTGTATTATTGTTAGTAGATGGCCTTTAATAGGATTGAAAGTAAATTTGTTAGCTGAATCATGGGTGGTCAGGAAAATCCTTTTTTATTTTTCTTAAGGATTTTATTTATTTATTTATTTGAGAGGAGAGAGAGAGCATGCTCAAGTGGGGGAGGAGCAGTGGGAGAGAGAATCTCAAGCCGACTCCATGCTGAGCACAGAGTCCAATGCAGAGCTCGATCTCACAACCCTGAGGTCATGACCTGAGCCAAAATTAAGAGTCAGATGCTTAACCGACTGAGCCACCCAGGCACCCCTGGGAAAATCCTATTTTAAGATGCAGTGGAAAATGGACCCAAATACTGCCTGTAAGGTTGTTTGGTATGAATTAGAACATTTTAAGCAGCTTAAGAGCTCTGTGGAAGGCTGAAGACAAAGATAAACTTCAGACTTGTCAGTCTATCCTAGATCAAATTGATATTATAACCCTTAATGATGGTATTTCCACTTTATTGCTCTAAATCAGCATGCAGGTGTATTTTGAGAGATTATAGTGGTTTGGTAGGAGCTCTTCACTTTTATAAGTGGATTGAACAAATTTTTTGCTGCGATATTTATATCATGTGTAATAACTGTATATATGGTTAATAAATCCTAAATAGAAAAGATTATTAAATGAATTGAAAAGATTTGGTATCAGAACACCAAGTAGACTAAGATATTATGTAAGCCACATGATTATAGAGGACATCTTCACATTCTGGTAGCAGCATACAACAGACAAAAATCTATATTATCTCCTTTTCCCTGAAGAAAATAGAACTTCACATTAGCTGATGTGAAGGTTTGGTATCTTGATGGGGCTCTGCTTTGTCATTGTCCTTGGTGTGTTCTCTAAAGTACACAGGAATATTCTCTTCTGAATACAGAATGAAGTAAGGTTTTAGCAAAGTATTGTAGAGACTTAAGTCTTCTAATCTCTAGGATAGAATTGAAGGGTAGGAAGGACTTGGCTGAATGAATACAAGTTTGGTACTTGGAGAAAATGAAATAAAAAAGCAAAAGCACAAGAATACTAAGGCCCTGTGTATTTGTCTTGTCTTGTCCATTTGTAGCAAGTATTTGTCTTGGGTAACAATACTTTGTCTAAATTCTGATTGTGTGGCTTCTATTTCAGGATAGGATCTTCTTTGAAGCCTTAAACAGTAAATAGAGAATATATTCAGCTATAACTCGAGCCCTGTGACCTTTGTCCAAGGATTCAGTTCAATCTTATAAATCAGAAATTCAAATGCCAAATCACCCATGATTTATCTAGCTTTGAATATTGGCATTTAGAAACCCATCCTGTCTCATTCTAGAGGTCGATTTTTAGTCAGTGGGAGGCCTTTTGTCAGAAGCCTATCTAGTCTAAGAATATACATACATTTACTTTATGTAATTTTTTAAAAATAAGAATGGCGAGTTTCTTTGACAGCATCTTAGTTTACGTGAGCTAAGGTACTGAAAGTCTTTGTTAGGGGAAACCTTCCTAGATGAGGTTTCCTATAGAGAGACTGACTCACTGAGAAGCTATTTACCTAAGTAGAAATACTTTATATTTCAATGTGAAAATTTGTATTAGATATAGGTAAGAGACAGTTTCATGTTTAGTCATGAGCAGAGATATTGGGAAACAAATCACACCGAAGGACAAAGTAAGGGCAATTAATGGGGCTGTCATTTAGACAGGTCCATTGATGGGGTGAGATTTTCATTTCAGTGAGCCCTTTGGGCAGGATAAAAGGTTCAGTTGAGGACAAGAACCTTAAACTGAAGGAATTGGTACTAGTTTCTAAGCTTTAGTTAGTATATTTAACAGAGACAGAAAACTGTTCATAACACTCTCTTTTTCCTTAGTGAGTTGAGCAAAGGAATGAAGCATGTTCTCAGCTGATAAGTGAGGCTTATGGACAGCGGATGAGGCAGGCACTGCTTCTGTGTGGGAATCTGAATTTTCAGCATGTCCGTGGTCACCTGAGGATCTTTTTTTTGGGGTGGAGGGAGGGACTCTAGCAGATACAAATACATCTTTTCTAGAAAATAATACAAAGTATTACCCTATTCATAGTTAGGAGACATTTAAGAGAATTCTGTCTGTTTTGAACAGTACTTATTTATTCATTTCTCTCGGGGTGGTAGAAACCAGGACTGAGCCTATGTAGTGTCCAGATGACCACATGGTGATGTGACCTTTAATCCTCAAGGTCTTTATCTATTTATACCAGCATTGATAGAGATGCCACATACTTAACCATGCAGATTGTTGCCAAGTCTTCCCTTATTTTTGACCCTAAGTTCTCTTAAAGATCAACTTTCTCTCAACCACTCTTGCAGGAGCTCTCTCAGACTGTCTGCCCATACACAACACTCAACTGTTTTTATTCTATGGTCCTGCCACTACATTGGTAATGGGGGCATTGATTCTGTTGTTCTTACATCCCTTACACTGATTTGGGGCTCTCATGTCCCCCTCTTTACTCTTCAATAGGAGAGAGGTAGTCACAGTGTATCAGGTTCTTTCTTCAAATCTGTAATAGGTAGTGATAATTTTAACTTCAAGTAACAAAAATCCCAATCAACAGTGGTTAAAACAATTAATTATCTCACACAACAAGAGCTCTGGAGATGCAGTTCAGTACTGGTGTAATAGCTTAACTATGTGAACAAGAATTCATCTTCCTGACATATTTCCACTTCATTACCCTTAGCTGTTGGCTTTTGTCATTGTATCTGTCACTGTTGTGCTTCTCATGTTCACTAGATGACTGCCACACCTCCAGGTGTCAGTCACATCCATGGTTAAGATGGGAAAAAGGAATAGCATCAATTATATTCTATTTTGTAGCAAAAGCTTTCTCAGAAGCCCCCCAGAAAATTTCCCTTACACCACATTGTCCAGAACTATACCATACATGCCAAGAACTATGTCTAGAATTAGCAAGTGAGACTATGTCTAGATTAGCAAGTATTTGGATTTCTATCATTTATAGTTGTATGGTGCAAGGAAATTGGGGGTTGAGAATGTTCTTGGGCTATCCAACTACCAATATCTGGCTTAAGAACTTGTGAGTATCTAAGTTCTCACTTTGCTTCTAACTGTCTTGATTCCCCATAATCCCACAAAATTTTATATAGTCTTTCTAGGACAGATACTGAGTTGGCTTATTCAATATCGATTTCCAATCATTTTTTTCCCCATTGCTTTCCTCTAATCTATAGGTTGAAGATATGTAAATGCTTGATTTCTCAACTTCTCTTGCTTTTAGGGGTGGTCATGTGACCTGGTTCTAGCCAGTCTGGTGTGTATGTGGCTCCCCCCCCCCCCCCGCCCCCTGCCAAAAGGGCAAACACTCACTAGAGAAACCTTTTTATCTTTGTCATTCTCCTCTTTTCCTGTGTGGAACATAGCCTTGATGCCTGGAGGTGCAGCCACCATCTTGAGGACAAAATAAGGACAACAAGATGATGGAACCAAAGAATGAATTTGGTACATAATAACACAGTGGAGCCACTGTATCAGATCTGAACAGCCTACCAATGAACTTTTCACATGAGACTAATATATTCCTACTTATTTAAGACAATGATAGAGTTTTCTGCTACTTGCAGCCAATGTAATCCTAACTTATATAAGTAAGAAATCATGTTTTTATATCATGTTGTTCTCCCAAATGTATTATCTTTGCCAGAGCTTTCCCCATTCTCCTTAAAGGTCCCATTTTTCAAAATTGAAAAGCAAGAAAATAATTTCTTTTCTCTAATATTTTTATGTATCATAAAATGATGCCATATAGTTTATCAAAATGGGGAAGGGCTGTATAAGGTACAAGGAATTATAGGGGGAAAAGCCTTGATAAATATTATGAAACGTATCTTACCATAGTTATAAGTACATAGAAACACATCCAAATTAGGCCAAGGCAGAAAGAGAATTTATTGGATGGCTGTAGGTATATCTCATGGATCTACGAATAAGAAGTATAGCTTGAACCTCACTGTGGACTAGAACCAGGAATTGGAAAGCTATTATGAATCAGTGCAATTGTTCTCCCCTCCCTCTCTGCACACATGATCTCTTATGGTCTGCTTTTTTCTTCTCTGTTGGCATTAGCTTTTCTGCTTCTCTGTGCACAAAGAAGAAATTAGTCCCTTAAGCCTACCAGTTCCAATGCAAACTAAGATTGAGTAACATCTCTTATTTTAAAGTTTTATATAGAAAGAATCTAATTGGTCCAACTTTGTTTGTGTGTCAATCTTTAACCCAATTAGTGACCATGGGATGGGGTCAAATGGCTTAGAAATTCTTAGGAGCAAAGGGAGAATATTCTTTTGAGAAGGGGCCATGGACGTGTGTGTGTGTGTGTGTGTGTCTGTGGCAGTGGTTGTTGGAGAAGAAATAATGGACATCTCTATGATTCTCCTGATATTCTCTTCTGCTGAAAGGTAAATCAAATTAATGATTTGATTTCTACAAACATAGATATTACTTGTTCCTCCCTTTATGTTATCTCTCAGAGAATGTCAGTGCCATTTATCTAGTTGCCCATGTCATAAACCTCTACATAACCAATAAGCATCACAATAGCTAACATTTATTGAATATGTGTACTTTGTGATAGGTATTCTACATGCATTATTTTATTATTTATTTTCTACATGCATTATTTTAAATTTAACCTCGCAATAACCCTACAAGTAGGTATTATCTATTTTATAAGCAAACATTTCTCTTGGATTAATTACTACAATAACCTCCTATCTCCCTAACTCTGGTCACACATCTCCCAACCATTTTTTTTTACTGGTAATCAGTAGTATTTCTAAAACACAAATCTAATTATGTTATTTTCTCACTTTAAACCCTTCTGCGGTTCCCTTAGGATAAAGTCCAAATTCCTTTAAATGATATATAAAGTCTTTTATGATCTATGCACCCTTCATCTTTGCCAACTTCCATCCTCATCTCTCTGCACCATCCTGCTTACACTCTATTTGCAAGCCTTGAAGATCATTTGAAGTTCTTACCAGTTCATTTCTTACCTCTGCACAACAACCCTCTAACCGTTCACACAGCTGATGCCTACACATTACCCACATTAAGGATTCAATTTAGATGTTACCCTATCCAGAAGCCTTCCCTGAATGATTTGGGTGCCCCTTCTTTGTAATTCTGTATGTCTCAGTGCTTTTTTTCCTATGCGTATTACACCATGCTGAACTGTCAGTTAACTTATTCTGTCTCTCACACTGGTTGGTAAAGTCCTTGAATGGAGGGATTATATCTGTCTGGTTCAGGGTTGACAACCCTATGATTAGGGTAGTATTTGGTGCATAGTAGTTGCTCAGTAAATATTTGTTAAATAAATGTATCTTTATAAGTCTAGAAGAACTTGAAAAGCTACCTGGACAGAAACAGATATTCAGCATTTCTTGTTTAGTGAATGGATTATTCTGATAGTCATTCTCCTTATCCCTATTGTTTTGGTTTATAATTTATAAAAATTGAGGAGATAAAAATTGATAAAATTAACTGAGAAAACATATTGCAAAACAAGAAAGTGATAAGCCAAAGGAAGCAATAATGTGAGATTGGGGGAGAAAAAGCAAGGAACTGAATTTTTTTTTCAGAGCTTATTTAATTAAATGTACTTGTTGGAAAAATCTAACCCTTACAAGAATTATTTGAGATTGAAATGTTATGCCTGTATTAAAGAAAAGAAAATTAAAGAGCAGAGTAGAGCAAAACAAACTGAATGATTATACAACAAATTTTCTACAGATAAGAATAAATAAAAGAAATTAAAATCAACCTTAGAAAATATTATGGAGAATATGTGAGAGTAAGTCAACCTATACCCTAACTGATCCTTTTGCTGGGTCTGGGTTTCTGTATCAGCTTTCTAGCTTTCTCTTGTACAGCTACTTCTTTGCTCTCATCTGCTTTGGATGTAGGAATACTTCATTCCTCATACCAAAATAAATTCCACCTTCTCCCTCAAGCTTTGTCTCACTTAACTTTCTTCTTGAGCGAAAGTTGCTTAATTAGACCTGCTTTCTTATTTAGCTATTTCTGATTGTGTATATATATATATATATATATATATTTATAGACACACTATTAGTGTGTATATATATAAATATATATATATATACACACTATTATTGTAGATCACGCGGGCGGGGTGGGGGGGAAGATAAAATCCTTAACAGTGGGAATGTTTTTTTTTAAAGATTTTATTTATTTATTTATTTGAGAGAGAGAGAGAGAGAGAAACAGCACGAGAGGGGATACGGTCAGAGGGAGAAGCAGGCTCCCCGCTGAGCCGGGAGCCCGATGCGGGACTCGATCCCAGGACCCCGGGATCATGACCTGAGCCGAAGGCAGTCGCTTAACCAACTGAGCCACCCAGGCACCCCAGTGGGAATGTTTAAGTTACCATATTCTGCGCAGTTGAGAACCTGGAGTCACTTTCAAATTCTACCATTTCCTACTTCTTTTCAGTCCGGTCAAGTCTCTAAACTTTAAGTCTCATTTCTTACCACTGAAAAGAGGATACTAGTAAGAGTCTCCTATCTACCTACCCGAGGATTTCTGTGAGGACCAAATGGATGAGGTATGTGAAAAACGCTTCACAAACATTTGGTAAACTCTGTGAAATATTTGTACCTGGCTACGAACATGACTGCATTAACAAGTTGGGCTGCCCGGCGGGAGAAACTCAAAGGCGGCTCGTCTCTAGGGAGAGGAAGCCGAGCGTTACTACGTGACGTCATCACCCTACGACGGCCGCGCCGGTTTCCGGGCTGGGCTTAAAGCCGTGTTCCGCGCTATGGGGTGTTGGCAGCGTTTGTTGATTTTTGGCGGGGTATCGCTTCGGGTTGGTGGCCGGGCCAGTGTCCCGCTTGGGGGAAGCCGAGTGTTGGTTTGTCGGCGCCAGGTTCGTGGTGCTGCTGGACAGGGGGAGGCGGAAGGGACGGAGATGCTGGGGCGGCAGGGCCGCAGGTGTCCCGGCATAACCTTGCCGAGGACTCGCCTCAGACCTTAACGCCCCCCGCCCCCCACTCGGCGGCAAAGTGAGGCCCCAGTTGGCTGGACGTCCCCACTTTCCAAGCAGGCCCCCAGAAGGACCAGGCCGAGGCGTGGAGGGACATGAAGCAGATGTCTAGACCATGGATGTGTGACTTGTGCCTTGTTTTCTCTGTTAGTTTATTTAAAAAATAGGTTAAAAAGAAGGAAAGGTGGAGGATTTAACTCCGTAGAGAGTCAGTTTATTTACTTTCCATTTTCAACGTCTGCGTATCCTGGCAGATAAATTTCAGCTTTATCAGTGTATTTCCACGGCTGTGATCCATAGCAGTAGGTAGATAGTACAAAAGACCCAACAAATGGAGATCAGCAGAATTAACCTAGAAAAGAAAGCCCTATTACAAACTCCGAATTTTTACTTTAACAGAATGATAATAGAGATGGCTTATTTTAAAACTTTTTTTTTTTTTTTTTTAAGTTATCTGGCGCTGACAGTGAGACCCTAAAACAAAGAAGAGCACAAATCATGTCCCGAGGACTTCCAAAGCAGAAACCAATAGAAGGTGTAAAGCAAGTTATAGTTGTGGCTTCTGGAAAAGGTGGAGTTGGAAAGTCTACTACAGCAGGTATTATAAGATATTCTGATCTCAGGAATTTATGGCAACTGGCAAGTGCACAGGATTAAAATTATAGTTTTGATTTTTAAAGAGTTATTTGTGAAATTCCGTAGTGTCAGGAGTTGGTAGTGATTAGGAATTTAGATTAGCAGTTTGAAAAAACTAGGTACATAGCCAGGTCTTTGACTCCCTTAACTGAGGAAAAGGTGGTCAGATTCCCCATCAGATCTTCAGTTTACTTAACTGTAAAATGGCAATGACGATAACCTTTTTCATAGGGTGGCCATGTAAATTAAATAAGCTAACCACTTAGCCCAGTGTCTCCTACATAGTAAGTGCTCAATATTTGGTTGCTGTTATTATTTTTTAAACGTTTAGTAACTTTAACACTAAATATTTGTTCTTTGATATTCTTTTCCAGTCTATCAATGTACATATAGCTACACAGTTGCAAAGAGACTTTTTACGTTATTGTGGCCTTTTTTATTTAACCATAATATAATTTTCAACATTCATAAAATCAGCATTGATAAATAATTTGAAAATTTGTGAAGGTTTAACATTGTTTTAATTGTTTAAAATATCATCTATATATCTTTTATATTAATAATACTGGAGCAGAGAATTTGTTTTTGGTGGCTCTTTTTAATTGATTGTAGATTTCATTGTGACTGAAATGCTGCTTTCAGATTCATAGGAGACATGCCACCAGATATAAAAGAGTTACCATCCAAGACTAATAATCAGATAGTCCCCAAATTTTTCAAAAGAAATTTTCAGAAATTTTTAAATATTTATTTATTTATTTGAGAGAGAGAGAGAAAGAAAGAAAACGAGGAGGGGGAGGGGCAGAGGGAGAAGGAGAGAGAGTATCCTTGAGCAGATTCCCTGCTGAGCATGGAGCCTGATGCCAGACTCTATCCCAGGGCCCTGAGGTCAGGACCCAAGCCAAAATCAAGAGCCTAACCACCTGAGCTACCCAGGCACCCCAGAAATTTCTTATTCCAGGTTAATAATGTAAAAGGATAATGACTTCCCTTCTTCCAATCCTGCACAACAGAAGTAACTTATATTATTAATTTGGAGTCATAAACCCCCCCCTTTTTTTTAAAGATATATTTATTTTAGAGAAAGAGAGCATGAGCAGGAGGGGCAGACTGAAAGGAGAGAATCGCAAGCAGACTCTGCACTAAGTGCAGAGACCGACTCAGGGCTCAACTTCACAACCCTGAGATTACAACCTGAGCCAAAATCAAGAGCCTGTCTCTTAACTGACTGCACCACCCAGGCGCTCCTGGAGTCATAAACACTCTTACTATTGCCTTGTATTTAATTTTCAGTCATTTCAATAGGAATGGCTGCTAATTCAGGTCTTATGTAGTCTATCTTTTTTGCAGGAGATTTTTAAAAAATGACTATTGTATTTTATTTGTCGATTTTCATGTAGTTCTAGATTGACAAGATCTTTTAAATTACAATTTTTTTTCCAGATTGTTAACCTAAAGTTGGGGGATATATGTACCTTAAAATTCTTCAGTTCCATTGAAATCAATGACATTTTGAAATAAGAAGGGCTAGTACAGAGTTCTGTGACTAAAGGTCTTGTCTCTTCACGTAAAAAGCCATTTTTAGTAATTTCCCAGTATAGCAGTTTTATGGTTGTACAGCCAGCTACAAATCCAGCTATATAGTTTATTAGCTTAATTTTTTTTTCTCATTTTGACCTGAAGGTAATTGTGGAAGAGTGTTTCAGATGTTTTGAAGAAAATAAGATTTACCAAGTATTATAGTTATAATAGACCTATAATAGTATTACTGTTTGATACTGTATTATTATTATTATTTTTTAAGATTTTATTTATTTGCGAGAGAGAGAATGAGAGACCGAGAGCATGAGAGGGAGGAGGGTCAGAGGGAGAAGCAGACTCCCTGCTGAGCAGGGAGCCTGATGTGGGACTCGATCCCGGGACTCCAGGATCATGACCTGAGCTGAAGGCAGTCGCTTAACCAACTGAGCCACCCAGGCGCCCTGATACTGTATTATTATTAAAAAATGATCAGTGATTATTCCTAATGAATTAATGCTATATGCTACACATTTTTACTTTCCCTCCTAAGGGCCTACAATCCATTTACTTAATATTTTGTTTTTAAAATTTAGAAGGTTTTGGTCTTTGGTTGTAGAATCCACCTCTTCTTGTTTTTTGAAAATTCAGAGTACATTTATTTGTTTTCAGTAATGGGAATTCCTTTGCATGCTCTGTGATTACTTGGACTGGTTAAAGATGGAGAATATTTTCATGATGATATCCCTAAGTTCTTCGAGTTTTATGCAATATAATTTGTTGGGTCTATAGGCAATGTTTGTTTAAAACATTGTTTTTGTATTTGGTTAGCAGATCTATTGTCATGGAATGTGACAGCATAAATAGGAAAATCTATGAGAAAATATGCAGTTGTGACACATAGTAGGTGTTTCAGTAAATGCCCCTTCCTTGCTTTTTTTCTTTGTTAGCATTAAACCATCTGCCCCAAGGAACTGGCCTTTGCTTTTTTCTGACAGCTCTATTTGCATACATAAGTCTTAGAAATAAGTTGTTTTTGTGTGACTCTGTTGCTATTATATTTCTTTCATATATACACACACACACACACACACACACATATTATATACATGTTTGGGACTATATGTATGTTCCAAACTATCTCAAAATTTTTCCCATTTGAATATGTATGCTAGAGATTTTTTTCAGTTAGAATGATGATACATGGTTAATACAAACATGCTCTGTGATTCCATTGTATAAATGTGAGAAGATCCTAACACTGAAATGAAGTAGTCTCTAAAAATTTCTGCTTAATAGTTAGATGGTTTAATCTATGATATACCTGAAATTCAGAATTATTTGATAATTTATAGAAATTAATTTGTCAAGTGACATGTCCTAGGCTAAGTACTTTATATCAGTATTTCATTTAATTCTCACAACAGTTATGAAATAGGAATTATCCTCATTTTATAGAGGAGGAAAATAGATTTAGGGGTAAAATATCTTACTCAAGGTTATATAATAGAAGGTGGTAGAACTAGGATTTGAACCAGGTCTACTTTGAAAATTTATGCTCTTAAACTACTTTATTTAGTTATTTACTTTTTTTTTTAAGATTTTGTTTATTTATTTGACAGAGAGAGACAGCGAGATAGAGAACACAAGCCAGGGCAGTGGGATGGGGAGAGGCAGGCTTCCGCTGAACAGGGAGCCTGATGCAGTGCTCGATCCCAGGACTCTGGGATCATGACCTGAGACGAAGGCAGATGCTTAACGACTGAGCCACCCAGGTGCCCCTGCTCTTAACTACTTTAAAGGAAATAATCTCAGCATCATTTATAACATTGTTCTATTAAATAAATGTGATTCACAGTATGAAAGTCTACTTACCAGTCTTGGAAATTTGTTACCTTCGGACCTCTCTTCATCTCAGATGTAGCATTATCTCTATTGCTGGGCTCAAGGTGGTTTTGGGACTACTTTCCTTCTATAAAGAAGGATTCTCTAGCAATAGGCAGTTTTGGGAACATGTTTTATTGCCTTACCTTTGACCCTCTTCCCTTTCCTCTGCAGAGTGGTCCAGCCTTTCATACGTGGGTATTTGTGAGTTAGGTATTTGGAATTCCTGCATTATCGGCATTTATTTTTAAAAGGCAATAGGATCATATACATTTTTATTTATTAAAAGGTATATATTTTTTAGGCAAAATGTTTTTGAAAATAATTGAACTATATATACCAGTAACATTGTTTTTTAAAAACTAAATAAACAAAATTATAACAGGTTATAAAAATGAATCGTTTAAAATGTTAATTGTAGGGCAGGCATCTGTTGCTTATGTTGGAATGTTACTCTTTTTTGTCTTTCTTACTTGCTGTATTCTGTCCATGTCTTTGTTTTTTATAAGTAAAGGAGATACATTAAAAATATCTGTGCTTTGGTTATTACATTGAAAATATTAGAAGGCAAACTGAATTTTAGTAGAAGAAAGTTACTAAATTTAATTACTTTTTTTGTTTCTTACAGTGAACCTTGCACTTGCACTAGCAGCGAATGATTTGGTAGGTGTTTATTAATAAAAATATTAATTGATTAAAATGTTTTTTAAGGAAATGATAAAGAGCATATTTTTCATTTACTCTGTCAGGGGCTATATAGTGTAGCTGTAGTCCCTTGCATTTCTTTAAGGAACTAAGAAATCTGCTATAAGTACTGAGTACATCTAATGATAATGATGAAAATGGAAGGGGTCAAAGAATTCAGGCAGTGTTTAGAAGGTAGAGAAGGCAAGGAAATGGATTCTTCCTTAGAGCTTCCAAAAGATATGTAATTCTGCCAACGCCTTAATTTTAGCTCATTGAAACCCATTTTGGACTTCTGTGATAACTTCTCACAGTAGAAATAAGAAATAAATATGGATGGGAATTCAGTTTTCTTAGTTCTTAAATTTCCAAAGATGTCTTTATTTTGCCTTTGTATTTGATTTGACTAGATGTAGAATTCCAGGTTCAAAATAATTGCATCTCTGAACCTTGTAAAGGACATTCCTTTTTCTTCTCTCATGCTAATGAAATGTCTGATGCTAGTCTGATTCATATTGCTTTGTAATAACCTGTGTTTTTCCCCTCCAAGCTTTTAGAGTTTTCTTTATGTCTTTTAAGTTTAGAAATGTCACAAATACGCGTCCAATTGTTGACTTCAAAATTTTTTACCTGGTTGGAAATTAGCCAGGCAGTATCAAGGTTTGAAATTTCTTCCTTGATTACTTAAGTGGTATGTTTGTTCTGTCTCCAGAAACCTATTAGATAGCTATTAACCCTTTATGCTTGTTAATTTGTCTCTCATAATCTCCATCTCTTTGTCTTTTGCTGTATGTTTTGGAAGATGTCTTAGGCTATTTTCCACACTGCTTTGTTGGGTTTTAGTTGTTATTTAGCCCTTTGATTTTTATTTTTAAATTCAGGAATTCTATGTTTTCCAGGTTTCTAGGACTCTTTGTTATTTTACAAATACTGGAAAAACAATGGCTGTATCATTTGTTTGAATCTCTCTGAGGATGCTAATTAAAATTTATTAAAAAATTGTTCCTTTTAATGATCTCTGTTTACTTAGCATGGTGGTTCTTATAATGTGGTCCTTAGACCAGCAGAATCATCATCACCTGGGAACTTGTTAGACATACAAAATCTTGAGCCCATCCTAAACCTAATGAATCAGAATCCATGAGGGTGGAATCCTGCAGTCTGTGTGTGTGTTTTTTATACAACCTATTTTTAATTTGATTTAATTTATTTTTTATTTTTTAAATTATTATGTTAATCAGCATACATTACATCGTTAGTTTTTGATGTAGTGTTCCATGATTCATTATTTGCGTATAACACCCAGTGCTCCATGCAGAACGTGCCCTCTTTAATACCCATCACCAGGCTAACCCATCCTCCCACCCCCTCCCCTCTAGAACCCTCAGTTTGTTTTTCAGAGTCCATCGTCTCATGGTTCATCTCCCCCTCCGATTTCCCACCCCTTCATTCTTCCCCTCCTGCTATCATCTTTTTTTTTTTTTTTAACATATAATGTATTATTTGTTTCAGAGGTACAGATCTGTGATTCAACAGTCTTGCACAATTCACAGCGCTCACCATAGCACATATGCTCCCCAATGTCTATCACCCAGCTGCCCCATCCCTCCCACCCCCCGCCACTCCAGCAACCCTCAGTTTGTTTCCTGAGATTAAGAATTCCTCATATCAGTGACGTCATATGATACATGTCTTTCTCTGATTGACTTATTTCGCTCAGCATAACACCCTCCAGTTCCATCCACGTCATTGCAAATGGCAAGATTTCATGATGGCTGCATAATATTCCATTGTATATATATACCACATCTTCTTTATCCATTCATCTGTCGATGGACATCTTGGCTCTTTCCATAGTTTGGCTATTATGGACATTGCTGCTATAAACATCGGGGTGCATGTACCCCTTTGGATCCCTACATTTGTATCTTTGGGGTAAATACCCAGTAGTGCAATTGCTGGATCATATGGTAGCTCTATTTTCAACTTTTTGAAGAACCTCCATACTGTTTTCCAGAGTGGCTGCACCAGCTTGCATTCCCACCAACAGTGTAGGAGGGTTCCCCTTTCTCCGCATCCTCGCCAGCATCTGTCGTTTCCTGACTTGTTAATTTTAGCCATTCTGACTGGTGTGAGGTGATATCTCATTGAGGTTTTGATTTGGATTTCCCTGATTTAATTTTTTACTGAAGTGTATTCAACATACAGTGTTATATTAGCTGGAATCTGTGTTCCAACCAGTCCTAGAGATGATTTTGATGCATGCTAATGTTTGAGAATCATGGATCTAGAGTTTGTGAAAACTCTTGTCTGCTGATGGCATCCTTTTTTGTTTTCTAGTGTGGTTATTGTTTTTTATTTAGTTTTAAACCATTTCTTCTCTTGTTTCAATGGGAATTTGGAGAGAAGAGAGATAATCGTGTGTTTAGGCAGCCTTATTGAAGTAAGAGCCAGTAATACATTTTTAAAAATAATTTTTATTAGGGCACTTGGTTACCCTGGAGAAGAGACTCCATCTTCCTTAAAGAAGGGAAGAAACAGGGAAGATCCAGTGGATGGGAAGGTAGATAATTTGTAGGTGTGGGGATCTTTTAAGTTGGTATCATTTCAGCCAAAGCTTTGAGTCTTAAGTCAGTATGAAGCAACGGTATAATAAGGGATCAAAAGAGGAAAAGAATGGTTAAAAAGGGGTTGATTCCTTCATGTTAAATATTGCTAGTCTTTTTTTTTTTTTTAAGGTGTTTTGAATTTATTTGATAGAGCACAAGCAGGTGGAGCAGAAGACAGAGGGAGAGGGAGAAGCAGGCTTTTTGCTGAGCAGAGAGCCTGACCTGGGGCTTGATCCCGGGACCCTGGGATCATGACCTGAGCCGAAGGCAGAGGCTTAACTGACTGAGCCACCCAGGTGCCCCAAATATTGCTAATCTTGATGAAATGGTAGCTCAGAAAATTTTTTTTGTGTTTCTGTGTTTGTTTGTTTGTTTGTTTTCTTTTTCTTTCAGGGAGCAGGGTTGAAAGCAGATTCATCTTTAGTGCTTTATATGTATGACAGGGAAATTGGCAACAAGAAAGGAAAAGCAGTAACACTTTACCTGGCTCATTTCTTCAGAAGCCTTTAGTATCGTTAAGTGTTTTTAAACATGTTTGTAAAATCTTCCTTAGGAAGGTCTTTAGTATTCTGTGATCCTGATAAGGAGTTTTTTGTTTTTTATTTCTTGATTTTTTTTTTTTTTTAAGCAAAGTTAGTGTTTTTGATTCAGGACTAGTATGTTTGGCTTAAACTGTGCTTTGCCAGAGGACAGCTTGCATACAGAAAAGAAGAGCTATATCTGTTCTATATGATTTATATGTATCTGGCATAGTTTTGTACTCTGCATTTCCCAACTTAAGATTTTATTAATATTATACTTATTTGGAGGACATGTTTGGTCCTTAGGGGAAGCTCATGTTTCCTCCCAGCCCTTCTATTTGCTTGAGTTGATATGGATGGCCAGGATATGTCTCTTTATGGGGTTAAAAACTCCAGTTAGGATGGTGTCTTTGGAGCCTCTCCAGTGATTCATTCCCAGGGAGTCTTCATTCTGTGGAGTTTGTATTATAAAAGAGGTCTCTGATTTGCTTTTCTGTAGGCCATTTTTGTTCAAGACCTTGCTAACGTTTACCTCCTTTCTTTTCCATGGTTGGTACTTGCCCTTTTTCAGCACTGGAATAGGAAGATCCAGGTCCAGGAAAGGGAAACAGGACCAGGAAGCTATTCATTTTACTTTGGATATTGACCTTAGTAATCTCTAAACTAGACTGTAAACTGCAGGGGTGTGTGTAAGATAGTCCATTGGGATGTAGGAGGGAAATTTTTCTTTTCCATTTGTATTAATTTTTATCTTTTAAAATTTATGTTTTTTTGTGTATGTTTTATAATTTGTACTATGTTAGTATATATAGTCTATATAGTAGCTACAATGTAACTTATAAACAAATATATTAACATATATTGGGGATATATTTTTAAACATTTTTTACTGATTGGAGTGCATGATCAGAAAATTTCAGATGTCACTAGCCTAGGCAAAAGGAATTTCTGGGCTGGATCGGATGCCCAGTTTAAAAGAAGACTACTTTATAGATTGAGGTAAAGGACTTATGGGAATAGGGTGTGGATTTTCCCTTTTCTTTGTCTCTTGTACTTTACTTTGCGGATGTAGAAGGTAGTAATGCAGAGCAGAGTTTGAGATCATGTGTGCTATGCATCTGAATATTGCATCTAGTGATTAGTTGGAGCTGGCTTATGCTTGTTTGTGAGGGCCAATTGTTAAATTTTCAGGAATTTGGGAACTAGTTGATATCACGTTGTTACCATGAAATAGGCCATGGTGGGAGTATTTAAGTCATGGAAATTGGCAAATATTGAAAATCAGACACCCCACCCCACCCAGAGCCACTTGTTAAACATTTCCTGGCACACCATAGGTCATATATATTGACAATCATATTTTTTGATTTTTCTTTTTTTAGTTTTTTTTTTTTTTTAGAGAGGGAGAGGGGCAGAGTGTGGGGAGGGGCAGAGAGACAATCTTAAGCAGGCTCCACACCCAGCGCAGAGCCCGATGCGGGGCTGCCGAGATCATGACCTCAGCTGAAATCAAGAGTCTGGTGCTTAACCAACTGAGCCACCCAGGTGTCCCCTTTTTTCTATCTTCTTAACCATATCATGGATCTCATTCTTTTACAGTATAAATTTAATAAACAGTGAGAAGAGCACTGAGACTGGGAGAGGGAAACATAAAGCCTACCAGAAATCATTGATAAGCTTTGTGAGATTCCTGTCAGTTCAGTTCATTTTAGTCCAACAAATATTTGAGTACCTATAACACTCATTGCCAGACACCCTGGGAATATAAAGAAAAGTAACTGTGCTGTGGGAGTTCACAGCCTAAGACTACATTCACAAAACAGTGTTGTGTATGTGTATATGTATTTATATAAGTGTGTATATATTTCTGTGTATCTGTGTGTGTGTGTATTTTGGTGGTGTATAGATGGATTAGGTTCAATAATCGTTTCTTCTGTGAGTGAGAAAGTGCTAATTAAGACAACAGTTAAGGTTTTATTATGCTTCATAACAGTAGACACATTGTGTACTCTTAAAGGTTTTATAATCTCGTGAACACAAAAGGAAGATAAATGTCTTAAAATGATGAGATATATTCAAGGTCAAATATAGTAGTGTATCCTTCCGGGATGAGTAGCTTTTATTCTAGAGAAAAACAGTCTTCTTTTTTTTTCATAGAGCATTTTCATGCACATAATTGTATTTGGTTCTCACCAAAACCTGTAATGGAATGCCATAGTATTTATCAGTTTTACAGTCTTTATTGATTCTGCCCTATCCTTGCCACATTTCATCAGTCAGCAGATACCCTTGTTTCTGTCTCTGTGATATTCTTCCAATATGTATCTTTCTATTGTCACTATTCCCACTCTAACTAAGGCCCACATTACTATTTGGCTCATTTATTCATTTATATTTCAGTTATTGAGTGCCTATTCTATCCTAAGCACTTTGTTTGGAGGATACAGAAAGGAACGAGACACCCGGTCCCCGCCTTTGAGGAACTCAGACAAACAGACCACTGCAATGGTCTAATCCATTACCTGCTCATGCTCAGATCCATTCAGTACATAATGCCTGATTACTCTTACTAAAGCACTATTGGAATTACATCACTCCCCTACTTAGCATCACTACTGAATGCCTTTGCTGGTATTCAAGATCCTCAACCATCTGGCTTCCATCTGCCTTCATAGGTTTGTGTTTAGCTTATCTTCTAAATGGTCTTTGTGCTCTGGCCAGTCTGGGTTACTTGAAGTTGTATGTTCTTGCTAGCATCCAGCCTTTCTTGTACATTTCTAATTGAGTACTCTCTTCACCTTTCTTTAGCTTACATGCCCTGTCTTCCAGGCTGGCATTTATGGCTGTGCTGATTATATCATGCACAAAGGTGCTTGTCACGGAGGTTGAGTGATGACAGAAATCCAGACTACCCTCTTCTTGTACAACTGCAGGCTGCATTCTTTTTTTGTTTTGTTTTGTTTTATTTTATTTATTTATTTTTTAAGTAAGCTCTAGACCCAACTTGGGGCTTGAACTCACAACCCCAAGATCAAGAGTCACATGTTGTACCAGAGCCAGCCAGGTGCCCCTGCAGGCTGCATTCTAATTCACACAGAGACACTATATGAGCAGCTTTGCCCTGAGGGGCAGCTTAGTGAAGTGCTCCCTGAATTCCTCTCTTTTTCCATCTTGGGAAATCTAGTAGCGCTATTTCTTTGTATGATTATTGTGCCCATGCAATTATTCTGGTAATTTTTATAATAACAAATGATATAACTAACATTTATTGAGCATTTATTATATGTCAAGCACTGTTCCTCATGACATGGATCTTAACTCATTTATGTTTCATAGCAACCGTATGGGAATCGATAACTATTATTATGATCCCTTTTGTAGATAGAAAGGAGAAGTATTTGGAGGCTGAATATTTTGCCCAGGGTCACTGAGGAAGTAAATGGCAGAACCAAGATTTGAATGCCAACCTAGATCCTGTGCTCTTAACCTACTTGCTCAACTGCTTCTATCTTAGCTAGATTCTTAATGATTAAAGATTGTGTCGTCTTCATCCTTGGCTACCCTTAGCAGCTAGCACAGTGCTTTATGACTTTGGAAATGCACAATAAATGTTTGCTGCATTGATGAATTGAGTATATAGAATGGTTTCACGGTATGTTAAGTGCAAAGTTTTGTTTTGTTTTGTTTTTTGAGAAGTGGTCTGGGATGAGGGGACTTTTTGTGGCTTAGTGGGCTATTCAGTGTTTTTTTCTTGCTTCTTAAAAGCACATTCTGTGATTCCACTTAACCCTCATCTCATTTTATACTCTTTATCTGCCAATCTCATTTTTCCCCCTGCTCCAGTTACTACTAATGTGCCCTTGATTCCAAATTCATCACCAGCCCGGATCTCTCTCCTGGGTACCAGACCTGTCTAGTTGTCTCTGTAGACATCCGCTTGAATGCAGGCATTCAGGCTCAGTGTGTGTAAAACCAAACTCTTTTTTTCCTCTAACTTTGTCCTGTGGGGTCATTTGGTTCCTGCCCACCTTCAAATTAGTTGCCTGTTCCTGCTGCTTCTACCACTTAAAGTTCTCTAGATTGGGTACTCTCATTTCATTCCTTAATGCTGCTGCTTTATTCAGACTCTTACCATGTATCTTCTGTGAGGCAACCCCTGCTCTCTATTTTCTCTGCTATGATGTTTCAAGGAAAGGACTATCACTTGCCATATTATTTTAGAGGAGTTTGTTTACTTGTTTATCTCCTATGCTAGTCTGTGAACCTTTTAGGGTCAGTGGTTTTGGTCTTATTCCTCTTTTTTTTTAATCCTCAGTGCTTAGTCCAGTGATGGTATATAGTAGATTCTTGGTGAATGTTGGTAATAACTGTGGAACATACTAAATAAAGGGTGGTTGTGAATATATATATACACATACATTTATATTTCATTTCTGTGGCAGATTCTAAGTGTTGGATAAGTTGTTTATAATTTGTTCACTGCTAAATTAGGTCCTTTTTTTACTGAGGAAATGAAATAATTAAAATTCAAATGGGATAATATATGTGAAGAGCTTAGCAAACTGACTGATACATAGTAAGTTCTAAATCACTTTTTAGTATGGGTGGCTAAATAAAAGCTTTTTGTAAGTAATATTTCAAAATAAAAGCTGATACATGTTTTACTTACTTGACTGTTTTTACAAAACTTATTTTAGGTTTTTACTTAATTTCCATTGCTAGAATGAATCATTAGAATTAAACTTCAAGATGGAAAATGAAGCAGTATTATTTTCAAAGAGTTTGTGTTTTTTGTTTTTTTTTCCATTGATGTTTATCTTAAGATATTTTTTTCCCATGATCTTATAATGTCTTTACACTTATTCCTTCCAGACATACTTCTCTTCTTCACAAGTTATCACTTAGTGGTTCTTTAAATATAATTAAGATTATCTTAAGCCTTTGAATTTCTGTGATCATGTTAGGAAAAATTAGGAAGTTTTAGTTCAAGATTTAGTTTTGGTTTTTGAAAAGTTCAGTGATCTTGGAACATGTTATGTACCACCACTTAAAACACTGTGATTTTCTTCATTAATAGTTACATGTATAGCAGTTAATAGTTATGTGTATAGCTTTTTGATATACAGAACTGGGCTTGATTCTGGCTCTGCCTCTTGGAAACTGTATGACTTTTACCTGTACCTACCTCCTAACGTTGTAAGTATTAAAGGAGGTAATGTATATAAAGCATGAAGCAGTGTCTGGCACATAATAAATGCTAATAAGAGCTATTCTTATTAGCTACCACAGTACTCCACATGCCAACCTGGACATGTTCTTATAATCTGGATTATTAGTTACGATGTGAATTTGGATTAAATATGGATGAAGCTGTGTTTCTCACAATTACCTATGTGAAATCCTGATGTATACTACTTAGTTCAAGTTCGTAAGGTTGGGGCCCATCTTTGCTTTAATGCCAGTGTTGTGAGGGGATTGCACTATATTAAATTGACCTGTTCTTAATGTTTTTTTTTAAAAATCATAGTTTTGTGGTATATGTAACAGATACATTTCTTATACAAAATATTTTGTTTCAGTATTGTGGTTAGCTATTTTGGAGGAAGGTACACTATTAGTGTTTAAAGTATAATTATTTTAAAGTTAAAGGGAAACTGGGGCAAGAGATCCAGAAGGAGCAATTGGCAAAACTATCATTTTTTGCTTCTTTTAGTTCTTCAATTCAAAGGTAATTCTTGGGAAGAAGTGTGTTTTATAAGTGCATTCGAATTCATAAATTTTGACTTTTACCAAGGAGAAAGAGACACCGAAAATATATTTGCAATTAGAGCAAAAGTCTTTGCTAAAACCAAGAATTTCTTTTGGGATATATGGAGCTATTCTTAATAATTGATGACTTTTCTTTCAAATATTTGATAATTGTGATGGCTACACATATTCAAACGTACATGGAGAATTATCACTTTATAATCAGTGAAAAAAAATGAGTAGATTTCTAATGAATTACTTTTTCTTATTCCTTCACCTATAGATTTGTTCATTCATTCATTCATCAACCATTTATTGAAGGCCTGTCTTCTCCTAGGTGCTCTGCTTAGCGTGGGGATGCAGCATTAAAAAGCCCTGCCTCTGTCCTCATCTTAGTTATTTTACAGCCTGAGTGACTGGGAGATTGTCATTTCTATTCAGAGCAGGGATCTCTCTATGACTTGAGGATTCTTGTTTCTAGTCTTTTTTCTTTCCCATTTATCACTGATGGCTTTTTCCACTCTTAAGCCTTCTATTCCATTCCAGTTTCTTCACTTCTATTACACATGAAAAATGGACCTTTCATTGGTAATGTATTTATTATTTTCTTCCTCTATCTAGTGTATCTTTATATAGTCATCATGATCTCTTGTCTCCTCCTGCCTCAGAGAAAGAGATATCACACTTAATGCCTTTATGGACTCTTCATCCTTCACTTCCTACCTTTACTAAGACTTTGATTCATTAATTCTTCTTTTTGGTTATCTTCAGTTTCTCTTTACTAATTCCTTCCTTTTGGTCTATAGATCTACTGGTTTTACTCATACACACTGAAAAATATGAATGTGTATTTTTTGAGTTAGTGAATAAAACAGCAGATCTTCTTTACCTGTACTCTTTCCCTCAAACTTCTGCCCTCTGATACTTTCCCATTATAGCCATACTCATACTGGAGAGAGTAGTCTACACTGGTTGTGTCAGTTTACCCAATTCTCAGTTATTTCTCAACTTCTGTAATTTGACTTCTTATCACCATACTGTTGGATTTCCTCTCCCAGTTACCAACTATCTGCCAAGTATATTTGTTCCCTTTCTCTTGATTCTACTTGATTTTTCTCCCTCATACATACATGTCCTCCCTTTGTTTTCATATACTGCTTCTTCAGTGTCTCTTTTTTAAAATCCTTATTTTCAATAGTTTACTTAGCATCTCCATTTGGTGTTCTGCAGATTATGTCAGATGTATTTGTTTATTCTCCAAGATTTTATTTAAATTCAAGTTAACAGATAGTGTAGTATTAGTTTCAGGAGTTGACTTTAGTGGTTCATCACTTACATATGACACCCAGTGCTCATCACAACAAGTGCCCTCCTGAATGCCCATCACCCAGTTACCCCATCCTCCCACCCACCTGCCCTCTAGCAACACTCAGTTCTCTCTAGTTAAGAGTTTCTTATGGTTTGCCTCCCTCTCTGTTTTTATCTTATTTTATTTTTCCTCTCCTTCCTCTATGTTCATCTGTTTCTTAAATTCCACATAAGTGGGATCATATGGTATTTGTCTTTCTCCGACTTATTTCGCTTAGCATAATACCCTCTAGTTCCATCCACATTACTGCAAATGGCAAGATTTCATTCTTTTTTTTGATGGCTGAGTAATATTCCGTTGTGTGTATATATATAGATATATACATATATATATAATGTGTGTGTGGGTATATACATATAGCACATCTTCTTTATCCATTCATCAGCCGATGGACATTTGGGCTCCTTCCATACTTTGGCTATTGTTGATAGTGCTGCTATAAACACTGGGGTGGATATGCCCCTTCGAATCAGTATTTTTTTATCCTTTGGGTAGTGCAATTGCTGGGTTGTAGCATAGTTCTATTTTTAACTTTTTGAGGAACCTCCATACTATTTTCCAGAGTGGCTGCACCAGCTTGCATTCCCACCAACAGTGTAAGAGGGTTCCCCTTTCTCTGCATCCTTGCCAACGTCTGTTGTTTTCTGAGTTGTTAATTTTAGCCATTCTACAAATATGTCAGGTTTAAATGATTGAAATGGAACCTCTTTCTCTCCAAACCTCTGTTCCTTTATTCCTTAATAATTCACTTATATTTTACCATCACCCATTTCAGTTACCTATCGATATGTAACAGACTACCCTAAAGTATGTATCAAGCAATAGCCATTATGTTCACAGATTCTGTGAGATAGGAATTTTGGACAGAACACAGCAGGGATGGCTTGTCTTTGTTTTACAGTGTTTGAGGCTTCACCAGGGAAGACTCAAATGGCTAGATCTGGAGGCCCTTCACTCACATGCTTAACACTTGGATGGAGATGATTTGAAGGCTGAGCTCAGCTGGGATTGTTGATTGGAGTACATTTCCATGTTACGTGAGCTTCCTTACAGCATAGCGGCCTTAGTAGTAGTTTGACTTCTTACATAGTGGCTCAGGGCTCCAAGATTTAGTGACCCAGGGAATAAAGAGGAAGCTGTATGGTCTTCTTTTACCTAGTCTTGATAGCCTAATTCTGGGTTGAAGTAGTCCTGTGCCTCCCCAGATTCAGGAGGAGGAAACATAGACCTAACTTCATGATGGGAGGGGTATCAAAAAATATATCTGGATGATACAGTTGGTTGAGCGTCTGCCTTCAGCTCAGGTCATGATCTCAGGGTCCTGGGATTGAGCCCCGCATCGGGCTCCCTGCTCGACAGGGAGTCTGCTTCTCCCTCTCCCTCTGCCTCCTTCCCCTGCTCATGCTCATGCTCTGTCTCTGTCTCAAATAGAGAAAAAAAAAAAAAAAAATACGTGTCCATGTTTTAAAAGTACCATACCAGATCTGCTGGTATCTTACTTGGAAACCTTGATATTATCCTTGTGTTTCATTTCTCCAATCCCACTCTGCTTTTGTGTATCAGTCACTAAGTCCTGGCCTTTTTAATTTGAGAAATATCTCCTTTTCTCCATTATCGTGAACCTTGGTAAGAATTTGATCACCTTTCATTAACAGTTTTCTGTAACCTCTTATTTGATCTACATAATTTCTCCCCCCTTGAATTAAATAATTCCTCATATTGATTGTAGGGTAGTTCTTACTGCATATGGGTCTCTGTCCAGATTGCTTAGCTTAGTTCTTAAATGTTGGCTCTACCTAAATTTCTACTCTGCACTTGGCTTTGCATTAACGGCTCCTTTGAATTGACTGCCTTCCTTGCCTTCCTCACCCACCTCCTTTCATCCTTCGGTCTCATGTTGGCTGTCACTTCCTATGTGAAGTCTTCCTAGTGGCTTCAAATAATGTCACTTCTTCCAGGATTGGTTTACATATTTATTTCCTGCCATTAGAGTGACTATAGCTTCCATGAGGTCAGGGACTGTGTCTTAGAGCATCTGCCACTATTGCCTGGACCATCATTACATACTCGGTAAATGCTTGCTAGGTTGATTGAAAACAGATTACACTTTGGTGGGATTCTCCAAAGGTTTGATTCAGTTACTGGGCTTTATTAAATGTCTATTGAAGTTTTTAAATAAGGGAGTTTACATTCTGTGCTTCAACAATTTTATTTCATTTAAAACATATACAATAAAACCTCAAAAACTTATATTTGAAATATATTCTTTTGTGCCAGAAAATTTAGGGAAATGGGCAAGTATTAGATTTAAAACAAGCTTTGATAAGATTTATTTATTTATTTAAAAAAAGATTTTATTTATTTATTTGACAGATAGAGACATAGTGAGAGAGGGAACACAAGCAGGGGGAGAAGGAGGGGAGAGCAGGCTTCCTGCCGAACAGGAAGCCCGATGCGGGGCTCGACCCCAGGACCCCGGGACCATGACCTGAGCCGAAGGCAGATGCTTAATGACTGAGCCACCCAGGTGCCCCATTTGATAAGATTTAAAGCTAGAAGAATAAAGTTGAGATCAGAACAGTATTGTTTTCAGTAGTGGCATTTTAAAGCTCTAATTTTGGCCTTGAAATATTTCACGTTACAGATTTCGTTCCAGCCTATTTCTCTTTGGTCAGGAACATGTGATAGTTCACTTTTGGCAGTTGCACTGTGTGAAAGGGCTAGGGTCAGCACTGCTGTGCAGAAATGGGTCACTGAGCGTTCAGATGAAAGGGGAAAAACTTTTAAAGAGTCTTTATTTATTGTTGGTGTAATAGGACAAAATAATTATAAGCTTGTACCTCTCACCATGTTCTTGCTTCCTCCTTTGCCTCTCAAATGCTTTGCCAAATTAACCACATCAACCAATTTTATAGAAAATGGATGGCTATTTTGAATAGTTCTTTAGCTATTATTCTTAAGAAGCTTCTTCAGAAAGTCTCTCTCCTCTCTTGTCTTCCAAAAGGACATAAGTCTCCTTTGTACTTCCATAAAAATCTTAAATGGTCACTTAAAGAGAGCAGACAGTATGTTCTACTTCAGTGATTGATAAAGTGTAACTGCCTATTTTTCAGCTGAGTTGGAAGGAAGAACTCTATCCTACTTTAGCTTTAAAAGATGATTTTATTACTGTAAGGACAGATAACAAGCTACGATTTTCTAAGAGCAATAAATGACAAGTTGGTTTATGCCTGTGGCTCTTAAACAGGGTAACATTATTAAATTAAGGTAGGAAAGGAGGTAGTCTTTAAAAGCAGTCTAGGTCCCCTGCATGGAGATAGGGATGTTCTCTGTTTAGATTTTTCCTGAATAGAATAAGACACACAAGTTTTCTCCAAATTCTGGAACAGCGTTTGCTCTGAAATCTGCTGAAATGTTATCTGAAGTGTGATGGGGCTCTTTGCCAGTCACCATGGAAACTGATCAGGCTCTATCTAGTTCTATCCTTTGGGCTGTTTGGGGTGGCTTAAATAAAAGATGACCAACATATCTAATCCTATTCTTCGCATATGTATTTAAGTACAGTTTACTTAAGAGAGAATAGGATATCTGTATAATTTCTATTAGGTTATTTAAAATATTCTGTGCACTTGAAGAATATTCTGGCCAAGAAACATGAATGAAAATTTTCATATTGGATGGGCATAATTCCATTGGTTTGTGATCCTGTCTGTTGGCCTTTGTGCTTATATATGCATCAGAATAACAAATGCTAAATTTCCATTTACCTGCTTAGTGATGGAGAGGAACTTGTTATAGAAATTAAGGCATGGGTATTATTTTATCATACCATTGCCAATGAAATAGGGTTTAAGTGATGATGGTGGAGACATAAAGGTTAAAAGCATCTGTGAGCAATTAAGATAATTAAATATTCAGGTATTATAGACATTTAGTAGTGCATCTTCTGAAATGACCAGTCTATCTAAAGTTAGGAAAGGCTTTATATCTATGGTAATGTTTAGAAATTTGAACCTAGATAGTCTCTTTTATTTCCTTATTGGGGAATTGGTGAACAGAAGAGGAAGAACTGGGCAGAAGTTATCTGAGGAGTTGACTGGTGCTGATAGAAGAGTCTTTTTTAATTTAATTATTAGTTAACTTTAAAAATTGAGGTAAAATTCACATTGACCAAGGGTTTTGTGTTATGGGACATACTGATTGCATACGTCCAGTTACAAAGTTTTGTTCCATTTTAAAGGGCTGACTGATTAAGAAGGCATAATGGGAAATTGGGTGATTGAGGGTTCCTCTTGGTTATTTCAAATAACATGATTTCCTTTAATGTCTAATAATGTCTATTTGTATGAAATGAAAATGAAGGGTATAATACTTGGTGCTTTGACAAATAAGGATACTTTTATTTGTTTAAGTATTTACTGAATATTTACCATTTACTGGGCACTTTTCTGGGTCCTGGAGATACAGTGGTAAAAAAGTCTAAGTTTCTGTTTTTAAGGAGTTTATATACTAGTGCAAGAGATATAATGGATAAATATATACTTTTAGGTAGTAATAAGAGTTATGAAAAATTGTAAAGCAGTGTAAGGTGCTCTTTTAGATGGGGTTGTCAGGAAGGGGCTCTCTGAAGACATCTGAAGAGAGATCTAAATGAATTGAGAAATTGGGCCACAGGAAGAGCAAAAGCCCTGAGGTCGATTTGACTTGGCTTATTTTAAAGAACAGCAGGAAAGGAGCGCCTGGGTGGCTCAATCATTAGGCGTCTGTCTTTGGCTCAGGTCATGATCCCAGGGTCCTGGGATCGAGCCCCACATCGGGCTCTCTGCTTGGCGGAAAGCCTGCTTCTCCCTCTCCCACTCCCCCTGCTTGTGTTCCCTCTCTTGCTGGATCTCTCTCTGTCAAATAAATAAATAAAATTAAAAAAAAAAAAAAAAAAAGAACAGCAGGAAAGTCAGTGTGACTAGAGTGGACCCAGGGAGAGGTAGGCAGGGACTTGTCATGCAAACCCTTAGGAGCTATGGTGGAAATTTTGGACTTTTTTCTGAATATGATCTGGTGGATTTTTGACCAGGGCAGTGACATAATTTAACTTACTCCTTAAAAGGATGTGGTTGCATTATAGAGTGTAAATGTAAGGGAATAAGAATAGAAGCAGGGAGACTTGCCTAATACCTAATGCAGGAGTTTAAGCTAAAGATGATAGCTTGGACTGTGATCTACCATGGTGGTAGAGTTGTAGTGATAAGTACTTAGGTTCTAAGGTGGTTTTGAAGATAGAGACAGGAGGACTTGCTGATGAATTGGATATGGATGGTTAAGGAAATAGATGGTTTCTTTACTTTCTTTTTTTTATATAGTAAAATGATTTACATAATTTAATAGTGTAACCATTTTTATATGTATAGTTCAGTGGCATTAAGTGCATTCGCACTATTGTATAACCATTACCACTATCCATCCGCAGAACTATTTCATCATCCCAAACTGAAATTCTGTATCTATTAAATAATGAGTCCCTATTTTCCCCCATTCCCAGCCCATGGCAGCTGCCATTCTACTTTTGTCTTCTATGAATTTGGCTACTCTAGTATGCACTAGTATGATCCTCTCAATAGATGCAGAAAAAGCATTTGACAAAACACAGCACCCTTTCTTGATAAAAACTCTCAATATACCCATAGAAGGAATATACCCATAGGTAATATTCTCAATGGGAAAAAACTGAGAGCCTTTCCCCTAAGGTCAGGAACATGACAGGGGTGTCCATGCTCCCCACTGTTATTCAAAATAGTACTGGAACTTCTAGCCTCAGCAGATGACAAAAAGAAATAAAAGGCATCCATATCACCAAGGAAGAAGTCAGACTTTCACTCTTCACAGATGACATGATACTCTATAGAGAAAACCTAAAAGACTCCCCCCAAAAATGGCTAGAACTGATAGAGGAATTCAACAAAGTTGCAGGATATAAAATCAACATACAGAAATCTGTTACACTTCTATACACCAATAATGAAGCAGCAGAAAGAGAAATCAAGGATTCAGTCCCATTGACAATTGCAACTAAAACCATAACATACCCAGGAATAAACCTAACCAAAGACGTAAAAGATCTGTACGCTGAAAACTATAGAACATTTATGAAAGAAACTGAAGAAGACACAAAGAAATGGAAAAACATTCCATGCTCATGGATTGGAAGAACAAATATTGTTAAAACGTCTGTGCTACCCAAAGCAATCTACACATTCAGTGCAATCCCTATCAAAATACTAAAAGCATTTTTAACAGAGCTAGAACAATCCTAAAATTGGTATGGAGCCAGAAAAGACCCCAAATAGCCAAAGTAATGTTGAAAAATAAAAGCAAAGTGAGATGTATCATAATACCAGACTTCAAGCTGTATTACGAAGTTAAAATCATCAAGACAGTATGGTACGGGTGCAAAAACAGACACATCCATCAATGGAACAAAATAGAGAACCCAGAAATGGACCCACAACTAAATGGTCAACTAGTCTTCAACAAAGCAGGAAAGAATATCTAATGGAAAAAAGTCTCTTCAACAAATGGTGCTGGGAAAACTGGACAGTGACATGCAGAAGAATGAAACTGGACCACTTTCTTATACCATACACAAAAATAAATTCTAGATGGATGAAACACCTAAATGTAGAAACTGTCAAAATCCTAGAGGAAAACACAGGCAGCAGCCTCTTTGACCTTAGCCTCAGCAGCTTCTTACTAGACACATCTCCAGAGGCAAAGGAAACAAAAGCAAAAATGAACTATTGGGACTTCATCAAGATAAAAAGCTTCTGTACAGCAAAGGTAACAATCCTCACAACTAGAAGGCAGCCAACAGAATGGGAGAAGATGTTTGCAAATGACATCAGACAAAGGGCTAGTATCCAGAATCTATAAAGAACTCATCAAAATCAACACCCAAAAATTAAATAATCCAGTTAAGAAATGGGCAAAAGACATGAACAGACATTTCTCCAAAGAAGACAGAGAAATGGCTAACAGATAAATGAAAAAAATGCTCAACATTACTCATCATCAGGAAAATGCAAATCAAAACCACAATGAGATACCACCTCACACTGGTCAGAATGGCTAAAATTAACAACTCAGAAAACAACAGATGTTGGCCAAGGATGCAGAGAAAGGGGAACCCTCTTACACTGTTGGTGGGAATGCAAGCTGGTGCAGCCACTCTGGAAAATAGTATGGAGGTTCCTCAAAAGGTTAAAAATAGAACTACACTACAGCCCAGCAATTGCACTACTAGGTATTTACCCAAAGGATAAAAAAATACTGATTCGAAGGGGCACATCCACCCCAGTGTTTATAGCAGCACTACCAACAGTAGCCAAAGTATGGAAAGAGCTCAGATGTCCATTGGTTGATGAATGGGTAAAGAAGATGTGGTATATATGTGTGTGTATATATGTATACACACACACACACACATATACACATAATAGAATATTACTCAGCCATCAGAAAAGGATGAAATCTTGCCATTTGCAATAATGTGGATAGAACTAGAGTGTATTATGCTAAGTGAAATAAGTCAGAGAAAGACAAATACCATATGATTCCACTCATGTGGAATTTAAGAAACATAACAGATGAACATAGGGGAACGAGAGGAAAAATAAGATAAAAACCGAGAGGGAGGTGAACTATAAGAGACTCTTAAGTAGAGAGAACAAACTGAGGGTTTCTGGAGGGGAGGTGGGTGGGAAGGAAGGGCTAAATGGGTGATGGGCATTGAGGAGGGCACTTGTGATGAGCACTGGATGTTGTAAATGATGAATCACTAAATTCTACTCCTAAAACCAATATTACACTATATGTTAACTAACTTGAGTTCAAATAAATTAAAAAAAAAAAAAAGCTTAGGGAAAAAAAAAAAACCCTAAAAACTACTAGAACTGATAAATGAATTCAGTAAGGTCACAGGACACAAAATCATTGCATAGAAATTTGCTGTATTTCTAAATACTAATAATGAAGGAACAAAAAGAGAAATCAAGAAAGCAATTCCGTTTACAACTGCACCAAAAATAAAATACCTAGGAATAAACTTAACTGAAAAGGTAAAAGACTTCTACTCTGTAAACTGTAAAACACTGGTGAAAGAAACTGAAGACAAACACAAATAAATGGAAAGATATTTCATGCTCATGGATTAAAATAATATAGAAGAGAATATAGAATTAGCATAATGCTGTTACAATGTCCATACTAGCCAAAGCAGTCTATAGATTTAATGCAATCCCTATCAAAATACCAAGAGCATTTTTCATAGAACTAGAACAAATAATCCCAAAATTTGTATGGAATCACAAAAGACCCCAAATAACCAGAACAATCTTGAAAAAGAAAAAGAAAGCTGGAAGTATCACAATTCCAGACTTCAAGTTATACTACAAAACTGTAGTAATCAAAATAGTATGATACTGGCATGAAAATAGACACACAGATCAATGGAACAGGATAGAAAGCCCAGAAACAAACTCATGATATATGGCTAATTAATCTTTGACAAAAGAGCCAAGAATATGGAATGAAAAAAAGACAGTCTCTTCAACAAATGGTGCTGGGAAAACAGGACAGCTACAAGCAAGAGAATGAAACTGGACCACTTTCTTTTACCATACACAAAAATAAACTCAAAATGGATTAAGGATCTAAAGATGAGACCTGAAACCATAAAAATCCTAGACGAAAGCACAGGCAGTAATTTTCTGACACCAGTCATGAAACTTTTTTTCTAGACAGGTCCCCTGAAGCAAGGGAAACAAAAGCAAAAACAAACTACGGAGACTGCATCAAAATAAAAAGCTTCTGCCCAGCAAATGAAACAGTCAACAACACTAAAAGACAACCTACTGAATAGGAGAAAATATTTGCAAATGACATATCCAATAAAAGGTTAGTATCCAAAACATATAAAGAACTTACACAGCTCAACACCAAAAAACCCAAATAACCCAGTGAAGAAATGGGCAGAAGATACAGACATGCAGATGGCCTATGGGCACATGAAAGATGCTCAACATCACTCATCATCAAGGAAATGTAAATCAAAATTACAATGAAATATCATCTCACACCTGTCCAAATGGCTGAAATAAAAAACACGAGAAACCCGTAAGTGTTGGCAAGGATGTGGAGAGTAACAAACTCGTGCACTCTTGGTTCCAGGAATACAAACTGGTACAGCCACTGTGGAAAACAGTATGGCGGTTCCTCAAAAAATTAAAACTAGAACTACCCTACAAACCAGTAATCACAGTACTGGGTATTTACCCAAAGACTACAAAAACACTAATTTGAAAGGGTATATGAGGTCCTATGTTTACTGCAGCATTATTTACAATAGTGAAATTACGGAAGCAGCCTAAGTGTCCATCAATGGATTAATAGAAAACGAAGATGTGGTAATACACACACACACACACACACACACACAGGCATAGTACTCAGCCATAAAAAGGAATGAAATCTTGCCATTTGCAAAAACATGGAGCTAGAGTAAAATGCTAAGCAAGGTCAGTCAGAGAAAGACAAATACCATATGATTTCATTCACATGTGGAATTTAAGAGAGCAAGACAAACCAAGAAACACTCTTAACTATAGAGTACAAACTGATGGGTTACCAGAGGAGAAGTGGGTGGGGGATGGGTGAAATAGGTGAAGGGGATTATGAGTACACTTATGATAATAAGCCCTAAGTGTTGTATAGAATTGCTGCATCATTGTATTGTACACCTAAAACTAATATAACACTGTATGTTAACTACACTGGAATTAAAATTAAAAACTTAAAAATTTAAAAAATTTAAAAGGTGGTAGGACTCCAATTATGACAATTAACAAACCTCAAGCAAGTATATAGATTACTTATTAGTTGGTGAAACAATATAGACTAAAAAGTATTGTGCTCTTCTATCCTGACCAAAAGTTGACTCGAAAAGTTCAACACATTTACTGAGTTTTCACAATCAGGACAATTCTGTATACCAAATCTGAAAATGAGTATTTTTCGAATGCATTGGGAAAATGTACCTGATATCATTTCAGTTGTACAATCAAGAAACCTGGAATCTCATTGCTGAGTCTTTCCTCTCCTCTCCCATATCCAGTCCATCGTCAAGACCTACCAAAACTCCTCTTCTGTTTCCACTGCCAACACCCTAGTCCAAGACATCACCATGCTCTCCTGCTTAGGTTAGTGTAATAGCCTAAGCTGGTCTCCTGCCCTCACTCTAATATACGCCCCATTCTCCATGCAGCAGTAAAGTAAGCAAATCTGATCATATCTATCCCCTGTTTAAAATTGCTTCCCATTGCCAGTAGAATAAATTCTAAAATTCTTGACCTGTTCACTAAGGTTACTACTCTCCCTCTCACACTGATCACACGGAGTACCTCACTGGCCTTCTTTCAGTTCCTTCATACCACCACCCCACCATGCTTCTTTCCACTCATGATTTTCTGGCATAAAGGCCCTTGTCCCAGGAGTATTCATTCCAACTAGGGGGAGAGGCAGGAGGAGGAGACATGGAAGGAGAAGATAAATAAGAATTACCTTGAAGAAAGTAAAACAGAGTAATGTGACAGAGAGTAATGGTGGTTGCAGGAAAGCAGATATCATTACTGTCTCTGGGAAGTACTCCCTCAACCTTCAGATTAGGATCAGTATTCTGTTAAATGCTCCCGCAACAATGGGATTTCTCCTTTGCGGCACTTATCACAGATGTAAATAAACAAGTTGGACTGTCTTATTCAACACTGTATCCAAAATTCCTACCGTAGTTTCAGACATATAGCAGAAAGTTAATAAACACACTGTAAAGGAATGCCTTGGGTTCTCCAGTTTCACAAACTGAGTCATAAAACCACAGGCCATGTAATGTAATTAGCTAACTTGTCCAACTCTGCCGGAGCCAAAACCAAGAGTCACCAAGATAGGTTATCTGTCCCACCCCTGCTCCATGAGCCTCAGCAATACCCTCTCTACCACCTTTGATTTACTACTGCCTAAGTCATGTTCCCTGCAATGTTTCATAAGACACACACTTCAACAACAGCTGGCTTCCATCTTCCCTATTTAATCATGTATAAAAATAAAACATCTTTATATTATCACAATCATTTCCATGGCAAATATGAAAATATCAGAGTCCTAACTCAAGGACTACAGGAAGTAGCAGCTTTGCAGGAGATTTTTGTCAAAGGCAGATGTTAGCTACTCAAGTTCCATTTATAGGGCTTGTTTCCAAGCAAATCTGTTCTTTCCTGACTTCAGTTTCCTCTTTTAAAAATGACATTTGGTAGACTCTCTAGATTCTCAAATTTTCCTTTTTCTTTTGATTACTTATAACGTCCTTCAGTAACATGAAATCAAACCCTTTTTTTTCTCCATTATAAAAACAATTTCTACTACCAGACTACTTTTGTAAAGATTTGATGCTCAAAACATGTATTATTTATAATGAGGAAAATTCTTTTAGAAGAATTGATATTCACAAGCTCTGTGATGTGACCACTGTAGGAACAAAATTGAGAGCTAATTAAGCTGAGCAATTCTCATTAAATGAAGAAAAAGAAGTAATATTAAGATTTGGCCCTTAAGTACTTGGTCAAATGCCTATGAACCACAGTGCCTAGGGAAAGTTCTAATCCAGTATGTTGCAAACATCCTTCCTATTCCAAATATCCTCCACCCCATCTCACCCCACCAGAGTGGTCTGATCTTCTTTTGAAACTTAATCCTTTGGAAAAGAAAAGAGACCAGCAATCTAACTAAAAAGCCTCTCTGCTGTTTAAAAAAAAAAAAAAACAAGTACACAAATTTTCCTCAAAATGTCCTTCCTCTGGATGAATGCCACCCTTAGTCATGCACAAGCTGGTGTTTCCTCACAAAAATGCTCCATTCATAAACAAGCCCCCTCTATCGTATTATCACTGGCATCTATTAATTTTCAACTATCTCTACCATGATAAAATTTCTATGCTATGTAGTTTTTGGAAATAACAATTCTTCTCAATACCAAGTCATCTTGACACAATTTTTTAATTTCTCAGAGAACTCCTAAAATACCAAAGCTTACCACTATTTTAAGACAAAGAAAGGAAGGGAATTGGCTAATAAAGTAACAAGCAGACAACCACTTAACACCAATGTGCTATACCAGTTAGAACACTTTTTTTAGTTGTCAGTTTTTTAAACTCTCTCATTGTTGCTTAAACCAAAATCAAGAAGCCTAAAAAGAAATGAAATTCAGATACATGCTACAACATGGATAAATCTTGAAAACATTATGCTAAGTGAAAGAAGGAGACACAAAAGGACAAATATTGTATGATTTTGGTATATGAGTACCTAGAGTAGCCAAATTCATAGAGAACAAAAGTAGAGTGGTAGCTGCCATGGGCTGGGAATGGGGGAAAATAGGGACTCATTATTTAATAGATACAGAATTTCAGTTTGGGATGATGAAATAGTTCTGCGGATGGATAGTGGTAATGGTTATACAATAGTGCGAATGCACTTAATGCCACTGAACTATACATATAAAAATGGTTACACTATTAAATTATGTAAATCATTTTACTATATATAAAAAAGAAAATAACAAGAAACCATCTATTTTCTTAACCAACCACATCCAATTCATCAGCAAGTCCTCCTGTCTCTATCTTCAAAATAATCTTAAAACCTAAGTATTTATCACTACACCTCTGCCACCATGGTAGATCACAGTCCAAGCTATCATCTTTAGCTTAAACTCCTGCATTAGGTATTAGGCAAGTCTCCCTGCTTTCTATTCTTTTTTTTTTTCTGCTTGAAGTGTATAATTTAATGGCTCTTAATATAGTCACAGAATTGTACATCTGTTATCATCAATTTTAGAACATTTTCATTACTCAAAAAATCCTTATATCCTTAACCTATGTTTCTCTATGTACCCTTAGTTCTAGGTAATCACTAATTTATTTTCTGTCTTTATAGATTTATCTATTTGGACATTTCATATAAATGGAGTCATACAATATATGGTCTTTTGTGATTGGCTTCTTTCACTTAGCATTGTGTTTTCAAGATTAATCCATGTTGTAGTATATTTCAGTTCTTCATTTCTTTGTATTGCTGAGTGTTAGTTCATTGTATGGATATACCACTTTTTATTTATCTGTTACATCAGTTGATGCACATTTGGATTGTTTCTGCTTTTTGGCTATTATGAATAATGCTGCTATGAATATTTAAAAGTTTTTGTATGGACCTACACTTTCTGTTCTCTTGGGGATATACTTAGCAGAAGAATGCTGAGTCATGTCACAACTCTATGTTTAATCAGTTGAGGAATTGCCAGGGTGTTTCCAAACTTTACATTTACACCACTTTACATTTCTTCCAGCAGTGATAGAAGATTCCAAATTTTCAACATCCTTTTTTCAAAACTTACTTTCTCTTTTTGATTATAGATATACTTATGGGTATGAAGTGGTTTCCCATTGTGGTTTTGAATTGTGTTTCCCACTAGTTTTTCTAAAACTAAATGATAAAACTAAAACTAAACTAAAACAATAATGAGATTGAAGCTGGGCAGTTTACTGGCTAACAATTTAAGAAGTCATTTTAATCATAAAAGAGTAGAGATGATTTGGCACATGTGAGTAAGCATTTTAAGCATTTTGCAAGGCTTTACCTTCTCTTTTTGGTTCTTATTTAGCAATTAACAGTTAAAACATTTTATTTTGTACCTAAGTTCAAAAGGTTTTGCGGTTCCACAAAAATAATCTTCACAAATACCCTAGATATTTTTATTACAGTTTTTCTTTCCCTTTAAAATACAGTATCCATCCCTTTTGGCTCCTAAACAACATAGTTGAGAATGTCGAAGTGATTATAGACAAACTCAGTTGAACAATCCAAGGACCATCTTCAGACACTGTGTTTACTCATGGGTGCTACCTTTACAAAGTTTCCAGCCTTGTGGGGAAGACAGATACACATATTTATTTACATATGAGGAAGAATGCAGTAGGCATAGCAGTTGGTGGGTATAAACAGAGTATGTTAATAACATAATGGAGAGAATTTAGTTCCAGTTTTAAGCAAAGGCAGTATTTTGAAAATTAGGTAGAATGTTGGCAGGTAGAAAAATAGCAGAAAAGAAGAAAATTCTAGGTTGAAGGAATTACGTGAGCAAAGTCATGGTAGGAGGTAATTATAAGGTGTTTGGAATCAGAAGTAATCTGTATGGCTATAGTGTATGGTATACTGGGACCATAGGGCTTGTGGGAAATCCAATGGAAGATAGACTGGATGCTTATGATATGTAGAAGAGTTTGGATTTTGTCCTGTAATCACTGGGATACACTAAAAAGTTTTCTACTAATATACAATACATGATAAAATCTGTGCTTTTCAGAGGTAAGATTTATAGTGATGTTGAACAACCAATTAGGGACAGATGGGAGGCAAAGAATGCTGTCACAATACCAAAGTGAGTTGACTTTTCAACTAAAATTGACTTAAAAGTAGGTTTTTTTGTTTTTGTTTTTTTTAATTTCACATAACAAGAGATGTGGAAGTTACAGAGTTGGTTAAAAGGCAGCCCAACTATTTCAGGTAGCATTTCTGCATTTCTTTTGGCTTAATCCTTATGGTCACAAGATGGCTGTCTCACTCAGTCATGAAGAGGAAGGAAAAGAGTGTGCTCTCTTACTGTTTTTTTGTTAGGGAAGAAAACTTTCATTAGGCACTCTGAATTTCATTAACTAGGACTGGATCTCATGACTAATTTAGCTGCAAGGGAAAGTGGGGAATCTGACATTTTCCACCTTAATATTGGGAGGTGAGTTCTGCCTTTGAAAAGAAGGGATGGGGGCAAGTGTTCTCAGGGGGTTAGCAATCAGCAGTGTCCTCAGATGCTCATATTCTCTAGTTAGCAGTAAAAAGGCAAAGGAAGAGACAGATTTAAGACAGGTTAGAAAAGAAGGAGGGATTAAAGACAACTCTAGGTTTCGGTGGTGAATGAAAAGATGGTGATGCCATTTACCAAAATGTATTTCCCAATTTGAAATTGAATAGGGTTCTGACTCTATTAATAACACTTATTGACCATAAAACTTGATGCCTAGGACCCTTTAACCTCACTTTCTAATCACTAAGGGAATGGAACATAGAGGAGGCCGTGCAGGTAGCATGGTAGTTTTTAAGCACTACTCCTAGGATCAGTGCCAGCTTGCTGCATCAAAATCACCTGGGGAGCTTGTTAAATCAGAATCTCTGGGAATTGATATTTTTAGGTCTGGGATTTGATCATCAGTTTTGTTAACAAGATCCCCAGGTAATTCTAATACACAGCTAGGTTTGGATATATTTGGTAGGAAAAGTGTGGACTTCGATTTGAGGCAAACCTGAATTTGAATCCCAGCTCTTCACTTACTAACTATGTGAACTTGGACAAGGCACTTGACTTCTCAGAGCTGAGACCCCTCACCTGTGAAATATGTAACAATAATAATATTATTAACATTACCGAATGATATACCACAATTACTAACCCAGGAAATGAATGGGTGCGCCCTGGCGCTGCCGTGGCCAACTGCTCTGTCCTGGGTAATCTGGGGGGGTTGGACAAGTTGAAAGCATAGCCCCTGGCTAGATTTGCCAACACTGTTGCTGGAGAAACTCAGATGAACTTGTCACAAGAGAAGCCAGTCACTCAAGAAATGAGGGTTTGGAAAAGAGAAAGGGAGAAATTTATTTCAGGTGTTGGCAGCCAGGACAGGTGGCAGGCTCAAGCCTTACCAACTGATCTCTCCACCGGCAAGATGGACATCTAGAATTTTATAGGAGAGGTTGATGGGGGGTATGCTAAGAGAGCAGGCAGAGAGTGTATGATCATGGATGGGTGGGGGGCTCCATATGTGGGCAGCTCATAATTATGGGCAGGGAAGAGGATGTGTGGTGTGTGGTCTAGGCATTCCATTGCTATCAGGGCTTTTCTGCTCTGGTGTTTGGAATGTTCCAGTCATTGCAAAATGTCTTGTCAGTGCCTCAAGAAAGTGCAATTGGAAATAAGCACAATGATTTTTAGTTAGAGCATGAGTTAAGCAGTCTTGTCTATTTCTGGTTTTAATTGTTGGGGTCTATAGTTGAGCAAAGGGCTTGCTAACATTAATAGCTACTATATTGAGCTATTGTAAAATATAGGGATATATATGTAATGTGTCTAGGATAATAACTGGCACTTGTAAAGATTCATTAACTCACTATGTTTTTGTGTGTTAGCCTGTAGTAGGTACTACACATTTGAATTAGCAAAGAGACACAGATTTCGATACAGCTACAACAAAAGGCAAATAAGAAGCAGACTATAGTAAATTGCTTCTCTTGGTGCTTGCTTCTCTTAGTATTCATTGTTATCAATAGCTGATTTCCTTTTGGTCCAGCCAAATATCTTCCAGTCTTGAGTATTTGAACCTTTTTTTGTTTTCTTTTTTTGCGTTTTTAAAAAGATTTGTTTGGGCGCCTGGGTGGCTCAGTTGGTTAAGCGACTGCCTTCGGCTCAGGTCATGATCCTGGAGTCCCGGGATCGAGTCCCGCATCGGGCTCCTTGCTCAGCGAGGAGTCTGCTTCTCCCTCTGACCCTCCCCACCTCATGCTTTCTCTCTCTCTCAAATAAATAAATAAAATCTTAAAAAAAAATAAAATAAAATAAAAAGATTTGTTTACTTATTTATTATTAATGTTCAATTAGCCCACATATAATACATCATTAGTTTTTGATGTAGTGTTCAGCGATTCATTAGTTGCGTATACCACCCAGTGCTCATCACCACATGTGCCCTCCTTAATACCCATCACCCTGTTACCCCATCCCAGCACCCCCCTCCCTTCTGTAACCCTCAGTTTGTTTCCCGGAGTTTTTGTTTTCTTAACTGCATTTTTGGCTGCGTCTGTTCTGTGCAATCTATATAACTTAAAAATCTGCTAATATACCAAAAACCCTAAATCCAATTTCTGTGAAACATGTTATGTAATATTAGTAGAGGCTATTTTTCACAGTGTTCTCATATAAAACCTTAAACTAGACATAGTTCTTGCTCTTATAAAACAAAAAAACAGTATCAATTCAGATGAAAGTAATAAGTGCACATTAAGGATCATTTTGTTATTCTCAAAGTTTATGTAGTTGCCTGGGTTAATGAGAATGTTATTTTAGATGGTTGTCTTGTGTGGGAAATAACTCCTTGCTGAGAATGAATGCGTATTTTTTCAGTTTCAGTGCAAAAAGGGGTCTTGGTGGAAGGGAGGGAAGGCACTAACATTGAGAACTTATTCTGCACTAGGAATTTGACTTAATTTGTTTCATTGGGCAGAGGCAGCATGTTGTAGTATTACCTGTGGACTCTGAAGGCTGCCTGAGTTCGTGTCCCTGTTCTGCACTTAAAGCTGCCTGACTTTAGGCAAATTACTAACCTTTCTGGGCCTAGGTTTCTTCATTGAGGGTTATTATACACCTACTTCAAAAGGTTGTTGTGAGGATTAAATAAGCTAACAACATACGTAAAGTCTCTAGAAAGTGCCTGGCCTGTAGTACTACAGCTGTTAGCTGTTCTTTAAATTTCATAAATTTACATTGTTCTGTCACTTCACAAAACTCCTGTAAGGTCGGTGTCTTCTTAGTCTTTATTTTACAGGTAATAAACTGAAGTTCGATGAGGTTAGCAATATATTTATAATCAGTCACCCATTTATTTAGTGATACAAATCCTAGATTGATTCTTCATGCATTCTTCTATGACTTTAATGTTAGTTATTAAAAAAAATCCTAGAAATAGTCATCACTTTTGAGATTCATACAGTATTATGTATGTTGATTTTCATTTATCAAAAAAAATTTTTGCTCCTTGGCAATAGAATTAATTAACCATTTTTGAATTTTGAGTAGGGTGTTAATATTTTGAAAAAAATCTGTTATTGCAATATCTTTACTTTAAAATATCGCCTCAAGGGGCACCTGGGTGGCTCAGTTGGTTAAGCGTTTGCCTTCTGCTCAGGTCATGTACTCAGGGTCCTGGGATCGAGTCCTGTGTCAGGCTCTCTGCTCAGTGGGGAGTCTGTTGCTCCCTCTCATTCTTCCTCTGTGCTCTCCCTCTCTCTCTCTCAGATAAATAAATAGAACCTTTAAAAATAATACCACATCAAGAGGTAACGAGATATTTAAAAATATATTGTATATTGCAATAGCAATTTAATTCAAAATTAATTTGTAACTTTTATATTATGTCATATACTATATAAATATAATTAAATATATAATATGTATAAATATATAGCATATCTATATAATTTATAACATCATTTTGTAGGTGATGATCATAATGGTACCTTGAGCGTTTTTTTTTTAAGATTTTATTTATTCATTTGAGACACAGAGGTACAGAGAGAGAGAGAGAGAGCATGAGCAGAGAGGCAGAGGGAGAAGCAGGCTCCCCACTGAGCCAGGAGCCCGATGTGGGGCTTGAACCCAGGACCCTGGGATCATGACCTGAGCCGAAGGCAGACGCTTAACCATCTGAACCACCCAGGTGCCCCCCTTAAGCATTTTTTAATAATTGTTTTCTTCACTCATGATCTGGATTCTATCTGTGATTAAGTAGATTATCTAAACCCTCAAGGTTCACACATTTTATAGAAAATAGAAATAGTTATGTTTGCTAATGATAACCACTAATGCATATTATTAGTATTAACTGATTTGAGACATGTGTGTCTGCCTCTGTGGTATCTTTTATAAGAAGAATTCACAGAGTACTAAGAACTTAACATTAAATATTAAAATGAAAGCTAAGGCAATTAAAACAATTACGTAACAGAGGGGTGGAAGTGTGTTAAACTAGATCCTAAAGCCAATCTTCTACTAGGAATTCTTCCTTAGTTTCTCTTCCCCTTCTTCCACAAGCACACAGACACAACACACCACCCTCACCCAACAGGATAAAATAGAAATGCTGTTTTATAAGATCTTCAGATAGGTAAAAAGCCTAAAACTGCTTTTCTTCTCTATTTTCTGCATGGTTTCAGGAAACTTTATGCACAACATGCTTTGAGATTTCCAATTAGAAGCAGTAGCAATTTTGTTTTGAATAGTTCTAAAGAATCTATTGGCTGGGTGTTTCCTCCTCAGTACCCTTTGGCCTACCTTTTAAATTTCTTTTGGGAAAATGCAGCTTGCTGCCAGTAATTCATTCTCTCACTTTGTTCATGGAAGTTGCTGAATTCGATTATGAGTTAAAAGAGAACACTTAACCCTAATTTTACATTTGGTATATTCTTGCTTACTTTCATTTCACGTATAATATATTGGTGGCAAAACTGCTGCATATCATTTGAATTTCTGGATCTGATTCTGTCCAATAAGAAGTTATCAAGATCTTTTTCACAGAACAATCCTTTTTTTCTTAATTATTCTCCTGCCTCCTCCCTAACTGGGTTCTTACCAATTCATTTTACTTCTCTCAATTTTTGTTCTCAGTAAATTATTTTCCCCCATCCCATCTCCTTGAGGAATAAGGAGGGCCCTTCATCCTCAAGCAGGGCAGTGTTGGAAGGGCCACTGAGAGGAAGTGAGCAGAGGGGCTTCAAAACCAGCTGCTTGGCTCCTATGATTTTGAGTCTGGAGGGTGGATCAAGTGCTCTGTTCACATCCAATTCCTGTGATTGCTGTATTGCTTTTCTTTGGAAGAGCTGCTTTCAGAATTATAAATGCTTTTCCCTGCATTGCAGTTTAGCTAAGAATATTCTAAAGGAATTGATGTTGGTTTTCAGTGCTTTTGCTGCAGTACTTTACCTGATTTGGGAAAGGTTCTTGTTTGGTTAGGCTTCTAGGTTTGTAGGCTTGGATTCTGGCAAAAAACTGGTTGGTTGATGTCACAAATAAGATGACTTATTTTTAGGGGTTAGTGTCTAGAAGTATCTTTTTCTGTATTTCATAAATTACCATGGTGATAATAGGCTAATTTTTCACTGTATTTGAAGACTTTACTAAGGGCATTAATGCTTCCCCCCCCGCCCTTGAATTATACAGGCCAAGGATTTAAGGTTTTTCTTTTCTTAATCTTAGTTGTTTTACCCATGATTTACTGTCTCTGTTACTAGATGAAAATGTGGAACTTATGGGAATTGCTTCTTGTTAAAGAATATGTTACTTATCTTGTTCTGGAAAGGGGAAAACACAACAAAAGTCTGGTGCAGCCCTTTTATATTTGAAACTCTGTTGAACCTAATCTTGCTAGTGAGCAGGTTTAAAAGTTGCCCTCTTTTTAATGGTCCCTTTCATACCATGTTCGTGGCATTTGTTTTCAAAGATTTATCTAGTGTACTTTTATCATATATATATATTTATTTTATAGTAGCCCACCATAGCCATTCTTTGCACTAGATTTTCTTCCTGGAAGTCCTCTTTTTCTGGAGTTGAGATCAATAGAAAAATGAAGATGACATGAATTTTCATTGGGAAAAGTGGTGGTTAGGAATTGGTTGCAAAGATATGACTCTTTCTTTAACACCAGAATATTTTTAGCCTTATACACATTATCTGATTTTAAATCTTGTAAGTTACAATGTTTGTATAGAAGTAGTAGAAGAGGGACTTTCATGAAATCATAGAATGTTAAAGCTTAAGAGGGATCTTAGGGATCATATAGTAACCATCCTC
>NW_023270839.1:0-127510 GCF_011800145.1 Mirounga leonina | reverse complement strand
TGTTAAAGCTTAAGAGGGATCTTAGGGATCATATAGTAACCATCCTCATACTCTGCAGAAGAACAAATGGAGGTTTGTTCATGCATTGGTTAGTTCGTTCATCCATCTATCCATTCACTGAACAAATACTTATTTAATGTTTACTGTTTTAGGTGCTGGGGGATATCCCTACCCTTACGGAGTTTACAGTAAATAGATAATAAACATCATAAGTAAGCTAAAGAGGTAGAAAATGATAAAAGTGATTCTGGGGTTGGGGTTGTGCTTGAGGGTGAAGGTGGATTTAGGGTAGGCTACATTGAAAATATGATACTTGAGCAGAGATTTAAAGGAGATGAGAGAATGGACTTGTGACTATCTGAGGGAAGAGTATGTCGGGCAAAAGGAACAGCCAGTTTAAGGGCTAATGGGTAGGAGCCATGTCTAGCTTTCTATTCAAGGAATAGTAAAAAGGCAATTGGCTCCTGGGCTAAGAAGTGGAGGGAGTAATAGGTGATGAAATTAACAGGATTGGGAGATAGGGGGTGGGGAACTGGCTAGATCATGCAAAGTCTGGTGAATTGTTGTGAGGACTTTGGTTTTTACCTGAGTGAAATGAGGGGAGTTGGAGGCATAATGAGGGTTTTGAGCACGCATGATTGACTTATGTTTCAACTGAATCATTCTGACGGCACTGTTGATGAGAGATGCCAGGGTAGGGTTGCTAGATTTAGAAAATAAAAATATGGGACACCCACTCAGTTAAATTTGAATTTCACATAAACAATGAATAATTTTTGTATATATATGTCCCATGCAATATGTGACTGACTATTCACCCATATGGCAGAATGTTAACTACTCTTTTATATCTGTATCTATCTATCTATCTATCTATCTATATATACACTTTAAACTCTTCAGTGTTACTGTTGCTTACTATAAATTACCATTACCATGATCCTGCTGGTTCCAAGGCTTGCGCCCTTACAGCAAAATTTTGTCTTACTCTTTCCTATATTATTTATATCACTGTTTTTCACATTGTGGTCATCCTATACCTTAGAGCATTACAAATGCAGTTTGTTGGACCTCAGCCTACACCTACTGAATCAGAATTTCTTGGGGTGGAACACAGTATCTCCATGACTGCCTACTGTTCTAGGTTCTAGGTACAGTAGAACAAAACATACAGAAATCCTTACCCTAATGGAATTAACATTCTACTGGGGAGATACAATAAATAAGACAAATAAGTAAATATACAGTATGTTAAATACTGGTATAGGGGCTAAGAAGAAAGAAAAAGTAGGAAGGGAATGGGAATCGTCCAATTTAATGATGAGGGAATTGCATCTTAGATAGGGTGGCCAGTAAAGGCCTCACTACACAGTGATGTTTGAGTGAAGACTTGAAGGAAGTAATGGAGAGAACCAGGTGGATATCTGGGGGAACAGGATTCTAGGCTAAGGAACAACTGCAGAAGGCAGGTGCATGCCTGGTGTGTTTAAGACACTGCAAAGGGGCAGTGTCTGTGGAATGGAGTGAAAAGGGGGAGAAGGGTGAAGGATGAGATGAGAGAGATAAAGGGGAATGGCTGGTGATTATTAGCAGTTAGGCGTTACTGTGTGTTGGAGAGATTTGGATCCTAGGCCCAGCTGTGGCATTATCTCTGGGTCTGTTTGTTCATCACTAAAGAGTGAACAGAAGACTAAGATGATCTCTTAAGTTTCTTTCCGCCCTAAAATAGTCTTTAATTTGAAATTATTATTTCTCTACTGTTTCTATTTTTTTCCCCAGCTCTTTTGCAAGTAATTAGTTAATCATTTGGGATTCTTTTATATTTTTCATGAACCTATCTCTGTTTGTGCTCCTTACAGCCAGGTGAACTTTTATCTCTGTGTTGCCCTTGTTCCTCTTTCTTTACTGAACTTGAAGATTTAGACAGTTCTTTGGTAAATAGTAGGAAATTGTTTTCTTGTCACCTTGTTTAACCATTAGTTCTTGTCCCAGTCAGATTCTTATTTAATCTTAGCTAATAGAATTAAGAAACATATTTTTCTCTACCAAGAGATTGAAATTCTTCAGCTTGACTTAAAGCGAGGCAGAAAGAGAAGAAAGAGCCTTGACTCAACTCTAAATCCCAAGTGCTAGTCTAAGATTAAGTGAAATGTAATGTTCAGGGAATCATGGGATTCTTAACTGGATACTTCTATGGAAAGGATAACCTTTAGGTAGGTCTTAGACTTAAATGAATGTTTGCTTAGAAATAATTGGGTGAGATCCTTCTAAAATTTTTTTTTTTTTTTGTGGGCTCTATTAGCAGATGACATGGATAAAAGGAACATGTCATGAAGTTTTATGATCTTTAATATAAATTCTGTTGAAAGAACAAAGCAATATCAAAACTGTTGTTGGTGCCTTTGAAACCCAACACAAGAAAATAGGACTTGTAGGCTCTCAAATTGCAGCTTTCATGCAGTAGTAATGAAACAGTATAATCACTCTGATTAAGTCTGCCACCTTTTAGCCTTTACAGGGTAATATGAATTATAAAGAAACAAATCCCCAAATCTAAATAGTATTTTGGGGTTTGATCTTTCTTCTTTTATGTCATCTGCTAGATTTTGAGAACTTCAGGAGAGTCAGAGAAAGAGTATAATGTTAGGTACCAACATATTAGGTTACATATATGATGATGTTAAAGATTGGGCAACATACTTTAAAATAGTAAGTTTATAGTTATTTTTGCTAATAATCATTTTATCTGTTGTGTATTTGGTGAGGCTTTTATAGTGAATGTTCTTTTAAGCCTGGATGAAATGAAATATAAGAGAAGTCCTAATTGGAGCTTTCTTGACTAAATATAAATATTTCAGGAGGAGTGAGGTAGAAAGGATTCATAAAACTTAGCTAGTTAGACACCCAGCTGCATATATTTATTTATAGCCTTCTATGTTGCTCATTTATGTTCTTACAGTATAAAACTGTCTTTGAAAATTAAAATTAAAAGACTATACACCTATAATAAGAGCCTATTTAAAAATAATGGAGTAAATTATGAAAAACAAATGAGCTTTATTTGGTACCTTTTGAACATTATTGAATTCTAGAGTTGAAAATACTTGTTTAAGCTAATATTTGTAGCTATGGTAATATTACTGGTCCAGGAGCTATGCCAACTCTAAGTAAAATACGTTCTAATTAGTGTAGGCTTAGTGTTTTTGTTTAATGGAACCAATTTTATTCATGATATTCAAGACATGCTTAGTACCAGTGAAACAGCATGAAAAGTATGCTCTTTATTGTTTTTAAAAACTACCCAATTAAGGATATGGAAGTAAATCTTTAATGAGATAGCTCTTCTGACACTAAAAGAGATGACTGTGTCCTACCTGCTCTTGGCAAAAACAAAATTAGATTGTTGGATGATTGAATAACTTGGTCATGAAAAAGTTTATTCTCTAAATTGAAGTTGGCAAACTGTGATCTGTGGACCAAACCCTGACTGTTTTTGTAAATAAAGTTTTATTGAAACACAGCCATGCTCATTCATGGACATATTGTCTGTGCTTTTGTGCTACAGTGGTGGTGTTGAGTAGTTATGGATCATTTGATTCACAGTGCCAAAAATAGTACTGTTTGGCCCTGTGGGGAAAAGTGTGCTGATCCCTGCTCTATATCTAAGTTTTTTGCAGTCAGATCATTTTAAAGTTCTGGTGGAGGTTTATGAAGTTAGTATTTTTGTGTTTAATTTCTCATTCTGCTTCATTCTAAGAAACAATGCATTTTAAGATAGAATACTTAAATATTTATATTTGTAAATATATAATATATTTAATTATTTAATATATTATTTAATATAATATATAATATATTTATATATATAATTTTGAGTGCTAGTTTCCAGCTTTCTCATCCACAGGCAGGCATAATACTACCTTGCAGGGTTGCTATGAGGAATCAGTTAGAAATGTAAATAAAATGTTTAGGGTGCTTGGCATCAAAGAAGGAATTCAAGCAATGAGGAGGTATAGTTAGGGGAAGTTTAGGTGTTTATTTGGGTAATTTAGGATGGCATGCTTTCTAAAAATTTTCTTTCTTCCTTTTTTTTTTTCTTTCTTAAATTTTCTAAAAATCTCTAAATTCTAATTTGTCCACAGAACTAACTGGCTATAGAGTCCTAGTTTATCTATGTTCTTAATATAACATTGGTGATTAACTTCCCTCCATCTTTTCTTCCCTCCCTCCTTCCCTGCCTTTGTCTCTCTTGTCTTGTCTTCTTCCTGAACTTCATACCTTCCTCTCTGTTTTCTTTTTGATATATGTAAGCCTTGGTACTAAATTTAGGTCAGTGAGTAGTATCTACTCCTAGGGAGAGTATACAGAGAAACAAACACATAGAAAGAAGATTCTCTCTTATCCTTAGTTCCATTTTCTAGGAAACAAAGGAACTCTAAAATCTTGTAATCTCCCTCCCTTTATTCGTTTTTTTTTTTTTTTTTTTAGAGAGAGAGTGTGAGAGTGGCTGCCCCCTTTATTCTTACGTGATTATGTGTAGCCATCTATGTATGTGTAAAATCTGTTTTTACCACAGCAAATTTTAGGGCAGATCTTGAGTTTTGTCTTGAACCTTGATGCCAAGGGTTCACCTTTAGACAGGCATGGTTTTCTTCTTTATTTATTCATGAGAGACAGAGAGAGAGAGAGAGGCAGAGGGAGAAGCAGGCTTCCTGCCGAGCAGGGAGCCCGATGTGGGACTCGATCCCAGGACCCTGAGATCATGACCTGAGCCGAAGGCAGACACTTAACCATCTGAGCCACTCAGGCGCCCAGGCATGGTTTTCTTCTAAGAGACCGGACAAATAGATGATAGATAGATTCTCCTTAACATTTTGAAGATTGAGTGATGAAAAAATTGACCCTGGCAGGGTCACTTAGTTGTTTCCTTGTTTGATGAAAACAAATTTAAAAACTGAGTTATTTTACTTGACTTTATTTTTAGGAGATCACTTTGAAACCTGGGACCTAACCTTTTCAAGTTACTATAAAACCAGTATTAATATAAGTAACAAAGCAAAAAAAAATCATAGAATAGTTTTTGTTTTTATTGACATTTATTATTTTGTGGTAGTTTTTAATTTTTGCAGGTATCGTGAGAAAAGATATGGGAAAGCAGTGAAATTCTAGGATGATATTGAGGTAGGCAGCCTGGGTCCACGGATCCAGAGTGGGGGTTCTCCACAGGATCAGCCAAGAGGATCTTTGGCTTTGCGCAGGATAGAAATCAAACATGAGCTGGAGAAAGTGAAAGAGTTTATTGAATAGCATGAACGACAGAGAATAGCAGATGGCCTGTCTGGGAAATTTGGAAAGGAAAAGAGAATGAGTCTTATTGTCGCTTGGGGCTAGGGGTTTTAAATTGGAAAGGGATCTAGGGCATGTGTTCGTTTGGGAATCCAGGTAGGGTCTGATCAAAGGCAAGTGTCAGGTGAACAATAGGTGTTATTTCATAAATTACTGAAGGTAGCAGTATTAATGCCAGTGTCAGCCAAGGTTTATTCAAAGCTGATGTCCTGGAACACATTTGGGATTCAGCTCTTCTTAGATGTTATCAGGTATTTGGGGCCTAGGGAACATTAAAGTGGGAACATAGCTTCTTTGGCTTATTCAGAGGCAAATATGGGTCATGAGTAAATGGGGCCTGCCAGAAAAATGGAGCCTTTCTAGAATGGAGTCCCTTCAGCATTAGGAGACCCTTAGATAATAGTATTAACAATTACCTACATTTCTTAAGGTTTTAGTCTCCCTCATTTGAAAATCTTTTTTTTTTAGGATTTATTTACTTATTTATTAGCGCGCGCGAGAGAGAGAAGGAGCAGGGGGAGAGGGAGGGAGAAGCAGACTCCCCACTAAGCAGGGAACCCGACGGGGGCTTGATCCCCAGACGTGGGGCTTGATCCCCGGACTGAGCTAAAGACAGACACTTAACCAACTAAGCCACCCAGGCACCCCTGAAAATCTTTTTTTCCACAGTAAATTTAATTCTGTTTTAGTTTAGTTTAACTAAATTTGTTTGTGGTTTAAAAAGGAGTTTAGAATGGGTCAGAATTTCTCATTGAAAGTTCCAACGTTTTTTTTTTTTTATGTTATGTTATGTTAATCATACATTACATCATTAGTTTTTGACGTAGTGTTCCATGATTCATTGTTTGCGTATAACACCCAATGCTCCATGCAGTACGTGCCCTCTTTAATACCCATCAGGAAAGTTCCAACCTTTTTAAAGCTAATACTTAAATGCATTAAGCCTAAATTTTATATGTTACTTTTCTATTAAAGTTAAAGTGTTCTTCCTCTTTTCTCATTTATTTTACTGTAAGCTGAGATTTTGGTAGAGGCAGATTTTAATCCCTGGTCCTCTAGGCTCTGTGAGTCACACAGGGACATTGAATGGTTTTCTTAGAACTGCAGTTTTAGTATAAAGTTAGGGACATAAATGTCGAATGTACCTTATTTTATGTATTAATAGGAACCAGACAGCAAGGTTTAAAAAGTAATTTTGTGTCTGGAAATAGGTAGATAACATGGAAGATGGGGGATTACTTAATTTAAAAAAGGTTTTTTTGAGAGGTTAAGAATTTTATCTTGCCAGGATACAGGGAGAGAGGGAGGAGAATTCTAAGTCTTGGTGAAACATAACTCAAAGACATATAGTTAGTATTAGCATTCTATTTGCTTGTATATGGAAAAACCAGTAACAGATTGATTTAGTCTATTAAAGGAAAAATAGGAGCAGGGAGAAGAAAAAAAGACATACTCGGGAATAGTGAAGTTTGTTTCCCTTTACTTGCCTATGTTGCTGATGAACTGGCAACTAGTAAAGGGGACAATCAGGATATTCTGCCCTTGGTAGGTAGATGGGTCATCAATGAAAAACAGTTTTAGTTGTTTATGACTTCTCCAGAAGATGTTGGGTGTTTAACTGTGACTTCCATATAAGAGGTTGTCTCTATATTATGTCTGCCACCGTCCTCATTAGCATTTCCATGCCAGATCTGTGTCAGAATTTCTCACTTACTTTATTACAGTCTTATTCCCATGATTTTTTCTTTCATTTTGTATTCTTACGTGTGTTAGATGGGCTTTCCAAAGGTTGATGCTCCATCTTCCTGTGGTTTTGTAGGCCATTGTAAGTCATTATTTTAACATTGTGTGTAATTTGTTATTCTTCAGATCAAAAAGTCATAGTCTATTTGAGACTATATGGGAGATCTGAACCATAAGGTGTAAAGCATTTGCAGGGGGTTTCTCTCCTCAGTTATTTAGAAGAAATTAGTAAACCAACAAAAAGTATTCATCTAAGTACTTTATGATCTTTTACCTTACTTTTGCTTTGAAAGTTTAGGTTAGGATTTTGGAATATTTTGCGAATTGTCTTTATTTTATAGTTAGATTTACTATTGCTATGTGTGTTATCTTTGACAAAGAGTGGAAATAATCTTAAAGTAAATTCTGTTTCCTTACAGTCAAAGGCCATTGGCTTGCTAGATGTGGATGTGTATGGCCCTTCAATTCCGAAGATGATGAATCTGAAAGGAAATCCGGAATTATCACAGAGTAAGTAGAGATAGACAGTATGATAATGTACCATGTGTACCTTCTACACAGTGTAGTATAGTAATTCTGAAATCAGATATGGAGCCAGACTGGGTTTGAATCCTAGCTCTGTCATTGACTGTGTGGCTTTGGGTGAATTGTATAACCTCTTTGTACCTCACCTCTGCCCCATATGTAAGATAAGGTTAACAGTTGCTGTGAGAAATCACTCAATTAGAAATTGCCGTTAAGTGTAATGCATTTGACATAGTGCCCGGCACATAGTCAGTGATCATTATCTCTTTACATTATATGTGTGGATGTATGGAAGTATTTGAATAGAAAGTATATATTTGTGTTAGAAGACATGAAAATTATTTTTTTCTAATCAGATTTTTGTCATATTTGTCTTAAGGTATTAAAAAAAAAACCTCCCCAAACAGTTCTTTTGCCAGCCTTCACTGCTGTCAATAGGACAGTAATTTTTAGTAAATCTTTAATATTTACTATGCTTGTTATTACACTTTCTTGCAAAGCTATCAAATGTAAAGCATTAAGAACAAGGAAATGCTGTGATCAAAAGATGAAAGTATTGCAAAGGGGTGCCTGGCTGGCTCAGTTGGTAGAACATCAAGCCCCATGTTGGGCTGTGGCGAGTACTTAAAGAAAAAAAAAAATAGAAATATTGGGAAAACTTGTAATTTCTTGAAAAATGGTTTTAAGTGAATGAAATTAATTTATTAAAATTTATTTCAAATTATAGGGTTACCTGGGTGGCTCAGTTGATTAAGCACCGACTTTTGATTTAGGCTCAGGTCATGATCTCAGAGTCCTGGGATGGAGCCTTGTGTTTGCTGTGTACTCAGTGGGGAGTTGACCTGAAGATTCTCTCTCTCCCTCTGCCCCTCCTCCGTCTGTGCTCCTGCGTGCGCTCTCAAATAAATAAATAAATCTTTAAAGAAAATTGTATTTCAAATTATAATTAGAGTATATAATTGAAGAATTTCTTTTTATTTCTTGTCGTGCTTTTTCTTTTCCATAGATCTAGAACAAAATGACTATTGTAGGGTTTTTGTTGGAATATCTATGTAAATAATAGAAGTATTTTTTTGTTGTCATTAAATGTTAATTAGGCATTGTCTACTATGTAGTGTGCTTTTGTGCTTTAGTTGTTGGGGTCAATTACAATGTTAAGTTCTGAATAATTGTAGGAAATTTGAAGATGTAGTGATGATAAAATTGACTCTAGCAGTCTTATATTGTAAGCACCCACTTAGTTTTCTTGTTTGATGAAAATACAAACTTAAAAAACTAAGTTATTCTAGCTTCTTTTTTCTTTGTCCTTTCAAGTGGAATGCATACTTAGTTTGCAAATGTGTGACATACGCCAAGATGTCAAACTTTCACAAAGAAGGAGTAATGAATTTGCGTACTTTAAATGATAGACTTATTATGTCTGTCTCTTGATTAAAGTAATGTGAAAAGTGGTGCATGCAGCACATGAGTGATGGCAAAATGGAGCCCTTGGTGTCAGTTTTTTCTTAAGTAGTCTGTTCAGTCTATGCCAACATAAATACTTGAAGTGAACTTTAATTTCTTTCTTCTTGTTGTACTGAAGCTGTAATCTTAAATTTGATGTTTGCAAATTGGCTGCCATTAAATAGGCTTTCTGGTAAAGATGAGATACTGGAAATCTTGGAAAGCCTTAAAAGAATACTTCTTTTGTGTTGACAAGCTGATCTTAAGTCACCCAAGAAATAAACTGAACGATTAAGGCAATCACTTAAAAGAATGTGGATTCTTAAAGGCCCAACTTATAAATTATTTTTTGAATCTTAGATAAACCTGCCACTATTATACTAATTGGCTTCATTTTGACATTTCTGTATTTTAACATGTTAATTTATCCTGTTGTACTCTCTATTGCAGAAAACAATGCAATATGAAATTATCTAATTAACAATAAAGAAAAACTGTGAAAGATTTGTTTTCAGCAGGCCATAAATCTTTGTGTTTATGATTAGTACCTGTCTCAAGACAAATGGGTGTTGTTCTATGTCTCTTTCACTTTTTGAATTATATCAGAGAGCTATCCTTAAGATGTGTAGACTAGGAGTATGGTACATTTGTAATGTGGCCATATTTTTTGGGTTCTTTGTACTTCACATTTCTCTTTTCCAGTCTAATTCCAGGTTAAAAAAAAAACAACACAACTTTTTTTCTTATTTCCTAATCTTCTGATCATTCCCAGTGTTTTTCAGAATTATTGGCACATTTTCAGTATCTTGTCTCAGATGAAAAAAATTAAAAGAACTTGCTATTGTTAGGTAGTGGGTGGATTAACTTGCAATTCTGTCTTTAATACTCTATTTATGTGCCTTGCAAATTTTTGCTTTTTAAAATAGACTTCATTATTGCTGATTCATAGTTTAATAATTTACTGGGTACTTTAGAAACCTTTTAGGGGTACTTTAACAAAACATGTTCTGTTTCTTTTTTTTTTCTTTTCCTTTTTTTACGTGAGAACAGAGCTTTATTTTTATTTTTGATTAAGATATAATTCACATACCATAAATGTCACCATTTCTTTTTTCTTTTCTTTTCTTTCTTCTTTCTTTCTTTCTTTCTTTCTTCCTTCCTTCCTTCCTTCCTTCCTTCTTTCTTTTCTTTTCTTTTCTTTTCTTTTCTTTTCTTTTCTTTTCTTTTCTTTTCTTTTCTTTTCTTTTCTTTTCTTTTCTTTTCTTTTCTTTCTTTCTTTCTTTCTTTCTTTCTTTCTTTCTTTCTTTCTTTCTTTCTTTCTTTCTTTCCTTCCTTCCTTCCTTCCTTCCTTCCTTCCTTCCTTCCTTCCTTCCTTCCTTCCTTCCTTCCTTCCTTCCTTTCTTTCTTTCTTCTTTCTTCCTTCCTTCCTTCCGTCCGTCCGTCCGTCCAGGTTAACAGAAAGTAAAGCACTTAGGAAGGTAGTTTGGTGAAAGCAGGATGTAAAATGAGTTTTGAAGGTGGAAGATGAGGTTGCCTGTGTGGCTCAGTTGGTTAAGCATCTGCCTTCGGCTCGGGTCGTGATCCCAGGCCCCTGGGATTGAACTCCATGGCAGGCTTCCTGCTCAGTGGGGAGTCTCTTTCTCCCTCTCCCTTGTGCTCTCTCTCTCTCTTCTCTCTCAAATAAATAAATAAAATCTTTAAAAAAGCCAAAATAAAATAAGATAAAATATTGAAGCTGGAGATGTGGGAAATATTCAAATGTGAGTTGGAGACTCTACAGGAAAAGTCAAAAAGCCATAAAAAATAACACTATACTAAGAGGCATGAAAAGTTTTCATAGTCTAGATTTGGTGAGGCCAACTTAGAAGAAATTAGACATGTTACAAAAAAAAAAAGTCATCCTTTTCACTTTCCTTCTCTACTCTAGATTTTGTGTCTGTGGTGTACATACAGGTTAATGGATTGAAATGAGATTTTGTTGTCAAAATTGGATAGATTTTGTACACCCATGTTCATAGTAGCATTATCACTGTTATTATTATGAATTCACTATTTATTACTCCATTATGTGGAAGCTATCCACCATCTATCAGCAGATGAATAGATAAGCAAAATGTGGTATACACATACAATGGAATGTTATTCACTCTTAAAAAGGAAGGCAGGAGCTTCCTGGTTGGTGAACACATGATTTGGGGAGAGTGGTGCGCTTGGAGAGGGCATGGAAGCTCTCTGTTCTTCCTCAGATCTTGTCCTATGCATCTCCTCCACCTGGCTATTTCTATGTTATATCCTTTTAATTTAATTTAATTTAATTTAAAATTATTTAAATTTATTTAAAATTAAATAATATCTTCCTTTCCTTCCTCATCTCTTCCTTTCCCTGCCCCACAACACTGAGAGCTAACCAATAATCTGAGTTACACTCTTTTAAATAAACTGGTAATATAGTTCCAGGGATTAGGATGTGGACATCTTTGGAGTACTGTCATTCTTCATACCATACCACCATTCTATCCCCCTGTCTCCCTGTACTTGGGGTTTTTACCACTGTGAAAAGGAAAAGGGGTAAGGAAATTCTTACTGCTCTGAACATTCTGGACATTGTCTTTCATTGCACATCAGTAAGAATTTCCTTTCACTATGAACCTAGGAGTGTAATACCCAGGTCATGAGTTTGTGAATGTTTATATTACTTTCCAAAATGTTGGCATTAACTTATGCTCTGTTCATTGTATATAAGAGACACCATCAATCCATATCCTCTTTAAATAGGACATATAAAGTGGTATTTCATTATGGTAAAAAAAAATAAGGAAAGTCTTACATATCTTGCAACATGGGTGAACCATGAAGACATTATGCTAAGTGAAATAAGCCAGTCACAAAAAGACATGCTGTATGATTCTGCTTAGATGAGGTACTTAGGATAGTCAGAATCATAGAGACAGAAAATAAAATGGTGGGTCCTAGGACCTGGAGAGGAGGGAAGAATGGGGAGATATTGTTTAATAGGTTTCAGTTTTACAAGATGAAAAAGGTTATGGAGATGGTCATGATGGTAGGACAGCATTATGAAACTATTTAATACCACTGAACTGCAGGCTTAAAAATGGTTAAGATGGTAAATATTGTTGTATATATTTTACTATAATGAAAGAAATTGAAAAAAATTAAATAGATTTGCTCTGGCAGTATTACCACAGAACAGGGTTTCTTCAGTGTCTATGGTATTGACCCAGTGATTCCATTTGTTTGTTTGTTTGTTTTTTTTAATGATTTTATTTATTTATTTGACAGAGACACAGCGAGAGAGGGAATACAAGCAGGGGGAGTGTGAGAGGGAGAAGGAGAAGCAGGCTTCCCACTGAGCAGGGAGCCCGATGGCGGGGCTCGATCCCAGGACCCTGGAACCATGACCTGAGCTGAACGCAGACGCTTAATGACTGATCCACCCTGGCACCCCTCCATTTGTTTTTTAAAAGAGCAATCATTACTGGAGGAAAATGGAATAGTGAGGTTTAACTGGGAGACTTTAATTTAGTTATAAGCCTTCTCTACTTTTCAGTTCGGAAACTTTACTAGCCTACCAGGTATTAGAAATTGACGCCTAAAATTTTATTTGCATCTCATGAAAAGTGAGAGAACTTATTACATTTAAAATCCTTAATGTTCTCATTACCAGTATTACCATTTGTAACATTACCAATATTGTAAAGCACTGTATGATCTGATCCCCACCTTCTGTCTACTTCTGCATTCCCAATTCCAATAAGCTTGCTTTGTTATTCAGTGAACAGTGAATTTTATTTTCCACCACCATAAATGTTACCTTTTCTAACACGTGAATGTTTACATTACTTTCTAAAATGTTTGGCAGTGTTTACTTGTAAGGGGTGGAGTCCTGTAGAGCCTGAATTTGAGCCGTGATGGAAAGGGCAGTGTTTAGAATCCCAGCTTTGGGACTTAAACAACCTGGGAAAAGAGAAGGAACTAGTAGGTCAATGTATACCATCATTCTTTCCTCTAACCGTCTTCATTGCCAAGCTAAAACAGTGCATGAACACTAAAACAAAGATCTTACTTGATACTCTTTTTCTGGAGATGGTATCATAATAGGTTAGGAGAAGTGGTGAGTGAGGAAACAGTGACAGTAAGGTTTTGATTTTATTCTGCTGTCTCTGAGGTCTTTCAGTTAAGGAAAAGAAGGCAGAAATAGCAGCTTGCAGTTTAATGGGCTTTGAGATCTCCCTTGCGGTATATAAACCACAGACTTTCTTCTGAAGGGGTTGAGTATCTTGAACTGGGTTCACCAGAAAGCAGAGCCATGTGCACTGTGAATTTATTAGGAAATGCAAACCCAGACTGAGGAAGGAGGCAGGGAGGGAGAGCTAATGTGAAACTGTGCTATCAGGCTGGCTGTCACTTGTATGTGACAGATTGCTTGACTTCACGGGACTGTGTATATGGGAGGAAAGGGGAAGAATTTATCTAATAATTGTATGCATCTCCCATTGTCCACAGGCTCACCTCAGTAGGTAGGAACTCACCTGCATTTTTGAGTTCTGCAAGAGTGAGTCCCCTATGGTGTCTTGTACTTTGACATCAAGATGGACATTTTTGGGGTGGGAAGTGAAAGGCACACGATGTATAGACCTGAAGTGAGGTACTTTCAGACAGCCCCTGTGTGACATTGGTCAGAGCCCATGCAGAGCTGGTGGCTGTAATGAGAGATGAGTGAGGCTAAAAGGGTGTGGAAAGGTCATGTGGGACTTTTGATGCATGGGGATGGAGGTGGGGAGTGAGCTATTTTAGTGACTCCCTTATTGACTGATGCTAGGATATAATGGCAGGGAACCAAGAAAGTGCAGGATTCTTTCCAAATTTTGATATCCTGAATTCTTAAAAGAATATAAATTGATCCCTCTAATCTTTTAAGCCAATACATTTCAGTTTTATTTCTCAAGAGAGTGCATGCCTCAAAGGGATATTTGAGTAATATTTAGAAATTCAGTTTCATAGTTGTCTTCTGTAAGATATATATGGAAAATACAATGGCTTTATATGTTTTTACTCATTTTATTCTTTCAACTTGATAATTTTTGATTTTTAAAAATGCAATGCAGTATTTGCTGTAGTCACTGTGTTGTATATTATGTGTACATGACTTGTACATTTTTTATTTTAAAATATAAAATTTGATAGTATCAAACTCTAGATCTGAAAACTTGGCTTCTTTATGTTTGAGGTTTTTGGGAGGGTCATGTAATGCTAATCTGTTTTAAGTACATTAGTATTGTGGGGATTGGGACTCTAGTATAAGGGCTAAATTTAAACTGATGGTTATTTGAGATAAAGACAGGTCCATCAGTAAGCCACTTTCTTTTTTTTTTTAAAGATTTTTATTTATTTATCTGAGACAGAGAGAATGAGAGAGACAGAGAGCACATGAGAGGGGGGAGGGTCAGAGGGAGAAGCAGGCTCCCTGCGGAGCAGGGAGCCGGATGCGGGACTTGATCCCGGGACTCCAGGATCATGACCTGAGCCGAAGGCAGTCGCTTAACCAACTGAGCCACCCAGGAGCCCAGTAAGCCACTTTCTTATTTCAAATAAATGATTGCACAATTTGGTATTGCATGTTGTACACTTGACCAAAGTCTCACAATAAGCAAGAATGTTCTGACTGTCCGTTTTGGGAAAGAATAGTAACTAAAATTGAGATACCAGTCTTGGTAATCTGGGTTTAGATGGCTGTGTTTGGATATATTAGTAGGCCCCATATTCAGTGGAAGAACATTTAGAGCTTTTTACTTATAAATGTTTATTACAGATTCCATGGCAGGAAAAAATACACACATATGTATATGGATATATACATACACACATAACTTTAAGTAAAGCACCTTTTAAAATTCTGTTACTTGCAACTTAACTAGCACTGACTTAAAAGTGGTTGCTTTTAAAATATATTATACTTATTTTATTGTTAAGCTGTTTAAACCTAGTTTCAAAATTTGCTTTTGTATTAAAAGTGAAATGTTAAGGGAGACCATTTACTTAGCAAATATTAATGGGCATATTCTATAGTTAGTAAGCATGAGAAATATTTGATTTGTTGGCTGTCAGATCAAATAAGGTTTGATGCCCATTCTCTTGGAGCTTATAGTAGATACACTAGCCAATGATCATAAGCATAATAAGCATAACTAAATGCTATAATAGAAGTGTAAGCATGCTTCTTTGTGAACTGAGACGAGAACTCTAAAACGGAATTTAGAGAGGTCTTCTTGGAGGAATGATTTTTGAGCTAAATTTTAAAAAATGGATGAGCCAGGAGTTTGTTGTAAGAGGGGGTTGGGGATTGAAAGTGAGGAGGACATTCCAGGCAGAAGGAATATCATGTGTTAAAAGCCTGCAGAATGCAAATTGTTTGGTATGGCAGAAGTGAAGAGTCTCTGTGGGGGAGTTGCAGGAGTAAGATTGGGCCCAGAAAGACAGGTGATGGTATTATCATAAATGCCTTCTTGTGTTTGTTTGAGGAACTGAAGTGTAACCCACAGGCTATGAGAAACCATGGATTTTAGGGAGGGGAGTGGCACTATCAGTTCTGTGTCTTAGGAAGATCGTAGGGGTAGCATTGTGGAGGAAAGATAATAGGGCCAGATGGGGGGTAGGGCCAGTTAGGATGCTATTATAGTGATTCAGGTGAGATGGGATAAGGCTTGATTTAAGTCTGTGGCAGTAGAAATGGAGGGGAAGGGACCTAATTGAAAGGTACTAAAGAGATTGAAAGAATAGGGTTTGGTAATTCATTGAATATGAATGAGAAAAAGGTCTCCTGGATTTCTGGGTTGAGTGATTATTTAGATAGTTGTGTCATTCATCAAGATAGAGCAGAGAGGAAAAAGGCATAAATTTAAGGAAAACAGTAATGAGTTAAGGTTTATTGAATTTGATATCCAAAGAGGGTTAGTCAACAGGTGATTGGAATATATTGTGTTCAGGAGAGAGGTTTGGGTTAACAATACAGATTTGGGAGTTAGCATTGTGTGCGTGTGTATATGATATTTGAAGTTGTTAGTTTAGATCACTGATTATCAACCTGGAGTGATTTTTCCCTCAGGAGACATTTGGCAATGAATAGAGATTTTTGATTGTCACAGTTGAGGGATCTAGTGGGTAGAGTAGAAGGATGTTGCTAAACATCCTGCAATGCACAAGGTATCCCCTTACAATAAATTATTACCTGGTCCAAAATGTCAATTATGCTGTGGTTGAGAAATTCTGACTTAGATATGATAGCCCAAAAGAGTTATAGAGCGAGTCAAGTATAGGACTGAGGGTAGAATTTGGGGAAGTTAACCTAAAGGGATCAGAGAAAGACTGCGAAGGGCTGACCAGAGAAGTAGAAAGAAGACAAGGAAGATACTGCCCCTTTAGAAGCCAAGAGGAAGTTTTAGAAGGAAGTGGTAAACATTTTCAGAGTGGCTAAATAAGATAATAATGGAAATTTAACAATATGTTCCAACTACTATTTTGAAGACAGTACAACTTGTGTTTTGTTTCTTGAGGAAATATATTTAATAAAGTATATATGACCCTTGGGAGATCAATCATTTGGGAACCAGTTATTGAACATGTCTATAATGGTACTGTGCTATGTTCTAGGGAATAAAGATGAGTAAGATGTAAACTCTGTTCTCGAGGAACTTACAGTACAGTGGGGGAGATGGAAAATATTAGCACACTAAGTGCTATGGGAAGGTATGAACAGAGGACCATGGAAACAGAGAGGAACTTCTAATCTTTCTGTGATGTAGTCCAGCCAGTCCTGGACCCTGATAAGGCTTTCAACCATAAGGCACAAAAAAGAGCAAGAGACTTGGTCATAGAGAGAGAGAGATTATGTTTATCTTTTAAATTTTGATATTGAATAAAAAATGAACATTTAAACTATGGGTGGTATATTCCATCTGTCATGAACAAAATATGTATGTGGGATGTGTTATTTATAAATCACAATTTAATCTACCATCCTTCTACCTACTTCCACCCCAAAACAGTCCTTTGTCTTCAGTGCCTGAGGCTTGCCTCATCTGCTCTATAACCTTCCTCCTTCCTCTCTACTGATTTTTGTTTCTTTGTAATCTCAGACAGAGACTGGAAATGGTAGTAGTAACTGGGGGCTGTGGAGAGTTGAAGGTTGTCTAGATATCTGTCGGTTTGTCTGGTGTTGAATTGTCCTCTTATTTGTCTCTTTCCTCCAAAATAAACCACAGCTGTCTACCACCTAATTCCAGGTTTGACCTGAGGTAGGGAGTGGGACTCTTCCTCACAAATTTGTATGTTTTCAGTGTGCCTAGTAGATTATAAATCTTTTTACTTTGATCATCTTCAACTTCTGAGTGTTCCACTATAGCATAATATAGTGTAGTATTTCTCAAACTTTTTTTGGCCTCTGGAGCCTCTTATGCTGTTAAAAATATTGAGGATCCCAAACAGCTTTTGTTAATGTAGGTTATATTTGTCAAGATTTACCAAGCTAGAAATTAAAACTGAGAAATTAAAAAAAAACTTATTAATTCATTAAAAATTACAAACTCACAACTTTTTTTTTTTTTTTTGTAAAGATTTTATTTATTTGACGGAGAGAGACAGCGAGAGCAGGAACACAAGTAGGGGGAGTGGGAGAGGGAGAAGCAGGCTTCCTGGCAAGCTGGGAGCCCGATGTGGGGCTCGATCCCAGGACCCTGGGATCATGACCTGAGCTGAAGGCAGATGCTTAATGACTGAGCCACCCAGGCGCCCCACAAACTTGTTAACATAAATAACATTTTAATAAAAATAACTTTTCTGAAGTAAGAAATTAGTGAGATGAATGGCATTGTTTTACATTTTTGTAAATCATTTTAATGTCTGGCTTAATAGAAGACTGCTAGATTTTCATATCTACTTTAGCATTCAATCTGTTGCAATATGTTGTTTTGGCTGAACTATATGAGGAAAATCCAGCCTCACATAGACACGTAGTTGGAGAAAGGAAGGATATTTTAATAATTATTTCAAACAAGTAATGGACTTTCTTCTTTGGTACTACACCACAATTTTGACAAGTGGTGGCTTCTTAGAGATTAGTTGCAGTATGGAATCTGAGACTATATCAGTGAACCTTTCATAGTCTATTATATTCAAATCTTCGGTCTATCTTGGACTTTGAGTTGGATTTTATAACATCATGCATTGTCATTTAGAAATTATCAGTTCATTGCTTTATGCTGGTCTTCCAAATGTTTACATGTTTCATTATATAATATAAACAATCCATTTATTATTTTTTTAAGATTTTATTTTATTTATTTGAGAGAGAGAGTGCAAGAGAGCACAAGCTGGAGAGGGAGAAGCAGGCTGCCCATCAAGCAGGGAGCCCGATGAAGGGGCTAGATCCCAGGATGCTGGGATCATGACCTGATCCGAAGGCAGACGCTTAACCGACTGAGCCACTCAGGAGCCCAAACGATCCATTTATTAATACTGTATTATTGTGTCCTATCAGGTAATTCTTTAAGTATTGGGGAGCTGTAAAACTCATGGTGGCCAGATAAAGGTTTTTCAAAAATTCTAATTTTACTTGAAAGCTCTAATTTTGTCATAGAAACAAATATTGTTAATTGGGTTATTTGAAGTGACAGGCTCATTCATTTTGTATGCTAAATATCCAAATCTGAACAGCCATCATTTGTCTTTCAGTTTATCTTTCAAGTAAGAATGGTGATCTATGAAAAAATAATCTCGTTTAGTTTACAACTTAAACAGTTACACAAGTGCTTTCCCTTGAGACAGCCATTGTAACAGCCATTGTAATTCAGTGCACGGCAGAGGTGCTTCGTGTATACTTCTCATTTGTCACACAGAATGTTAAAAAGACATGTACTCAAGGGTCAGGATTTAATAAATTAAATACTTACCACTACTTCATCGAGGACGTTCTTCAGTGAAACTGGCTTTTATTTTTACTGTTGTGCGTGGTGGTGAATATGACGACTATTAAATATAGTGTGGTTCTGCCACTGCCTTCATTTCTGCTAAGGTGCTGGCAGTCTTACCTACTATTGTTTTTGGACCATCAGTACAAGTCTACTCAGTTAAAAGACAATAATATCTTAATATTTTTATGAAAATAGTTTTACCCTCTTGGATCAAAGATTCTTGGGGATCTCCAGAGGGCCGTGACCATACTTGGAGAACTGTTGATTTAATGGAAAGTTCTTTAACCAGAAGTCAGAAGTCTTACTTTCTAATTTAGTAATTCTTATTACAGATTTCACAAAATTATTGGCCTCATTTTTTTCCTTCCTTTAAAAAAAATGGTGTATAAGTGAGTGCTTTAAAGTTTATGTCTGAAGTCTGGAAATAATATTTTAGATGTGGCACTTTGTAAACAAATCCTGTAGAGATTTGAACTAGTTCTTTCCTCTCCATTTATTTTGTTTACTCTACTGGCATTAAGATGCCTGGAACCGATAACCTGTTTTTAAAAAACTTCTAAATAATTTTTCAAAACTGTAATACTTGAATATGATTATCATCAACACAGACACTGCATTCATGTTGGAGCCTAGACTGTAAGATATAAAAGTTGTCCTCAAGCTGCTTGTAACCTGATTAATAAAACACTCAGAAATAGCAATATAATGTATTTTATACTATCACATAATTGATTTAAATGATACATAGGAGACCAGTGAGGGTAAGATTGAGGGCTGGGGAGGTGGAGAATGGCTCCGTGAATATGATAGAATTAAATTGTACCTTAATGGAAATGGGGAAATGATACATGCTAATGAACAAAGAGAACACGTCGTACTTCTCAATTACCGTTTTTCCTTCTCAAACTCTGTTCATTCCCTTTTCCCTTTTATATTCCCTTTTCCCTTTCTGTGGTTTGGGACATAGTTTTTCTTGTACTCCTTTTCTTTGGGCCAATCTGAGGACTGTCATTTGTGCTTCTATTAAGACAGTGTGATGCGTGGCCGCCTGGGTGTCTCAGTTGGTTAGGCATCTGTCTTCAGCTTGGTCGTTATCCCAGGGTCCTGGGATTGAGTCCCACGTTAGGCTCCCTGCTCAGTGGGGAGCCTGCTTCTCCCTCTGCCTCTCCCCCTGCTTGTGCTCTGTCTCTCTCTCTCTCTCAAATGAATAAATAAAATCTTTTTTTTTTTTAAAGATTTATTTATTTATTTATTTGAGAGAGAGAGAATGAGAGACAGAGAGCATGAGAGGGAGGAGGGTCAGAGGGAGAAGCAGACTCCCTGCCGAGCAGGGAGCCCGATGCAGGACTCGATCCAGGGACTCCAGGATCATGACCTGAGCCAGAGGCAGTCGCTTAACCAACTGAGCCACCCAGGCGCCCCTGAATAAATAAAATCTTAAAAAAAAAAAAGACGTGTGATGTGGTAGAAAGATCTTGGGCTTTGGTTCAGAGTGACCCAACCCCCAGTTCCCATGGCAGTACTTACTGCTGTGTACCCCTGGGCAAGTTCCACAACTTTGAAGGCAGTATGAAAAATAAGTGAGATGATAAATTTAAGGGTTCTTAATACATGTTAACTGCTTTTCCCTATTATTACAAGTGGTCAATAGCAACAGAAAATGCTTTAATTCAGTTGATAGCATGATTTGATGAAATTTATCTGTTAGACTCAGAGAGCAAGACTTATTTGAAGGTAGGCAATAAGATATAGTAGGGTTTTAGAGTCTAAGAGACTTGCAGTCAGATCCTGACTATAATTTATATTATTACCTTTGTGTACTTTGGGCAAGTTGTGTTAAACTTTCCTAGCCTTAGTTTGTTTATATAATGAATGGGAATGGTTTGGGGAAGATAGTTGGCAGGGTCTCCCCAAGTATTTACTTCTTTAATTTTGTTCTGTCTCAACTGTCATGAATATCTTGACACACTCTGCCCACTTCAAGAGGTCCATCCCTATACAAAAGCATATGTAGTCCTTTACTGAAAAAGTTTGCTAATACCTGTTGTATGCAGATCAGTTACTTCTAATCTGTTTGATTCTTTTAAACTTTGCTTGGGTGGGTCCAGAACAGTCTTTAGGCTACGGCTAATATACTCCAGTAGTATTGCAATACCTTTCTGAGGACTCTACCATGAGATCTTTCCTCTTTGGCTGGTGGAAACATAAGTATTCCGGCTGTGTGCGATTTGGGGGCACTGTACAGTGTACAGCTCTCCACTGATTCTTTCCCCAGCCCCGTGGAATTTTCTCTCACTCCTGTGCAGACAAATACTCAGCCAGAGACTCCACAGGTGCCCTCTGTGGTTCTCTCAAGTTCTCTCTTTGTGTTGCTCCCTCCTCTCTGATATTCTGCCTTATAAATTCTAGATGCTTTTGCTTCACCTGACTTTGATTCTGTTGTCTCAACTCAGCAAGCTTACTGGGCTTTGTTTGAATTTCCCCTCCCTGGGCTACAGCCTGGAAACTGCTGCTAGGGCAGGATACCGTAGCAGTCATAGGACTCATTTTCTTGTTTCCCTTAGGGATTATGGTCCACCTGCCTATTGTGGCATGTCTGAAAACATACTTTTACATGTTTTCTCCAGTTTTTTAAAGTATGTGTATATTGGGTGGTGGTGGTGGTGGTGATTAGGGGGTCAGTCCTGTTCCTGTTACTCTTTTATGGCCAGAAGCAAAGTTATATTTATAGCTTTTCCTTTTTCTTTTCCTTTTCCTGTATATTCTCTAGGGCACTAAAGAATTCAGATGAGTCTGCCATCTGCAGTCACTTTTGTTTTCATAGCAGTTAAGTGCCATAGCCACCTGTATCAATCTGGGTCTTCAGAAAACCAGAATCAAGAGATAAAGATAGATATAAGGAATTGGCTTACATGGTTAAGGAGACTGAGAAGTCCCAAGACATGCATTTAGCAAGCTGAAAACTCAGGAGAGCTATTTTGTATAGTTCTAGTCTGAGTCCAAAGGCCTGAGAACCAGGAGAACCAATGGTGTAAATTGCAGTCTGAGTCTGAAGGCAGGAGAAGACTGATGTCCCAGCTGACTGGCAGAGAGAACAAATTCTGCCTTATTCTGCCTTTTTGTTATTTTCAGGTCTTCAGTGGATTGGATGAGGCCTCCCACTTCAAGGGAGGATAATCTGCTTTACTCAGTCTATTGATTCAAATGTTAATCTCATCCAGAAAGACCTTCACAAGCACACCCTGAATAATGTTAAATCAATTATCTGGGTACCCCGTGGTCAAATTGCCAAAATTAACCACCACACTACTGTATGTCCCATCCTGCTCTTCATTTAATTTGTATAATCATGCATCTTGATAATGTGAAATACATTTCCAGTGGTCCCATTTCTTTCCACTATAGAGATTATCCCTTCATTTTAGAATAACTTCGGTCTCATTTTGAGGATCTGTTTCCTGGGGCCACTTTCCAACAAAAAGACATAACATGGTCAGGATTATAAGAGATGGACTATTTACATTAGATAGAGTAAGTGTTGAGTAACAGTGAAGCAATTACTACCTCCAGCCTGAAGAGGTGAGGGAAGGAAGCAAATCCAAATCTGGAAGGAGACAGTCCTGTAGAGATGTCTGCCTTGGGAAAAGCAGTGACTGACACTCAGTGGAGGGACCCAGCCAGCCCAAGACCACCCCACTGAGAGAAAAACCAGAAAATGAAATACCCTGATCTCCCTCTCCTTCCTTTTTCTGCTCTGCTTTTGATGTAGTCCATACAGGAATCCCCCCAGGTCTGAGGACAGGGTGAACTGGAAGGGTGAGTGACAGGTAATCAACAAAGACAGGGTTATAGTAGTTGCCTGGCCCTTTCCTTCAGAAACAGAGGTGTTTCAAGACACAGTCGTAGGATTTGAAATGAGAGAAAAATCCATCTTATAGATTGTCATCTGCTTGCCTTTCTGTATGCTTATAGTTACTCCTAAGTAGTATTCTGTGCATGCACTGAGGAATTGATGAAAGCAAGGAGGAAGTCATGAGCAAATTTGTGTTATAGATAAGGAGGGTAATATAAAAAACAAAGTTTGCCCAGAGTGGTAGGCTAGAATGTAGATACTCCGTAACCCATAATGTATTTGTGCTTAAGAAAATTATCAGAAGGGGTGCCTGGGTGGCTCAGTCGGTTAAGCGTCTGCCTTCGGCTCAGGTCATGATCCCAGGGTCCTGGGATCAAGCCCCACATTGGGCTCCCTGCTTGGTGGGAAGCCTGCTTTTCCCTCTTCCACTCCCCCTGCTTGTGTTCCCTCTCTTGCTGTTGTCTCTCTCTGTCAAATAAATAAATAAAATCTTTAAAAAAAAAAAAAAAGGAAAATTATCAGAAGGAAAGAGAATTAGCAGAGGAAAAATATTGATGTATATCTTAAGTGGTTTATTCAACTGTGAAACATAATAGTGGCAATGATTTATATATAAGCTGTATTTCTATGTCAGCTGTATGTTACATGCCTCTTCTACTTTTTTTTTTTTTTTAAAGATTTTATTTATTTATTTGACAGAGAGAGAGATAGTGAGAGCAGGAACACAAGCAGGGGGAGTGGGAGAGGGAGAAGCAGGCTTCCTGCCGAGCAGGGAGCCCGATGTGGGACTCGATCCCAGGACCCTGGGATCATGACCTGAGCCGAAGGCAGACGCTTAACGACTGAGCTACCCAGGCGCCCGCCTCTTCTACTTTTAACTTATTAACAGACATAGAGAGGTAATTAATTCAGTCTTTCTGTAAGTCATTAAGAAGAACCTTGGTGGAAATGAGGCATTCCTTGTTATAAACAGAGCCTGAGAACATTTAATTATCAACAAATTAGGAACATGAGTTAAAATGGCTGCAGCTCTGTATCTTTAGCTGTGTATGAAAAACTTGGTTTGTGGTATTATAAAATTGTGGAATCCACAGAAGTGTGATAGGTGGTGATCTGGCTTCTGCCTAAACACCTCCAGTGAGGGAGATTTTGCTATTTCATGACAGGTCTATTTAATGTTATTATTTTGAACAAAAATCTGCCTCCTTATAACTTTGACATACTTTTACTAGTTCTGCCCTTGTGAGAACCACCTATTTTCTTTTGATAACTTGTGAAATATTTGTATACCATGATCGCAGACTTAAGATTTTTCTCAGCTATGCAGTTTCCAGCTTTCAGCTTTTTCTCCTGTTAATACAGTTTTGAGTATGCTGACCAGTCCAGTTATTTTTCTGGTCATGGGCCACTTTGTCAGTATGCCATTTAAATAAAATTGCCCAAGTTTGAATATTATTTCTTGGCATATTCTGAAGTGATATAGTGAATGCATTTTTAATTACCCAGTACAAAATAAAGGTAATAAAGGGGAAAAGGGATAGAATCAGTTCTTTACACTTCTTTACTTCTTTATGGTATACTTACTCAACTCCCATAGTTATGGAAGTAAGTAAGGAAACAACTGGGTTCATCAGATTCCTTTAATCTCTTACTTCGCTATTGACTGTGATTTTTTCCCCCAACATCTAAGTTCCTTAGCTCTAAGGACTCGACAAACTGCTGTCACTGTGAGATACTTGAATTTACACGTTGAAACTTCATTTAGGCTTACTCATTTTCAAAACCTCACAGTTTTGGCAGTTTGGCTGTTGTGATGTTTATGTTCCCTGTTTGCTATCTAGTTTATTGCTAGTCATTGAAAATATGGACTGTTTCTTGGCCTTACTAAGATAGCTGATCACCCTTTGAAAAGATTATCTTCAGCATTTTAGGATTAAGTAGCCAGCCATGAAAGTCAAGTGATAAATAATGGTGGGCATGTAAGGTTCTATTTTATAGTCATGGTTTACATCATACCTAATCGTTGGTTATCATTCTGTAAAAGCAATAGCAGTAAACTACAAACTTATTTCTTTGTTGCATCTTTCCTGTCAATAAAAAGAATGTAGCACTGTGGCATTGAGTCAGATGAGAAAGAGAAAAAAGCAGAATCCAATCAGTCAGTAAAGAGATTAATTGAATCTGAGTATAGTGTACAGAATATCACCAGTTTAAAGCAGGTGATTAAATGTAATGTTAGGAGGTTGCTTAAAAAAATGGAAGGAATGCATGATATATTGCGATGCAAGAAAAGTAACGGGCTTGAAAATTCCTAGTAATATAAGAAGAAATTTAGCATGCTAGCCAGGTAGAACTCTCCTAGAAGGAGCCCCTAGGTCCTGTGATCCTTTCTTGACTCTCTGACTGATAATCATTGTCCCTAAACCGTATCTTGGTAAACATGCTACCTTTAGTTATGAAATAAATCTATTATTAATACTTTTATATTAAGTTTAGGAAAAAGTTTTATAATCCTTGTGATAATATGTATTTGTTTTTTTTTTTTTTTTAAAGATTTATTTATTTATTTATTTGAGAGAGAGAGAATGAGAGACAGAGAGCACGAGAGGGAAGAAGGTCAGAGGGAGAAGCAGACTCCCTGCCGAGCAGGGAGCCCGATGGGGGACTCGATCCCAGGACTCCAGGATCATGACCTGAGCCAAAGGCAGTCGCTTGACCAACTGAGCCACCCAGGCGCCCTCTCTGTTATATTCTGTTTATGTTCTTAATTGGGACTTTTATAATGGCAGTCATAATTTTGTCTTCATTTTTTTTTAAAGATTTATTTATTTATTTGAGAGAGAGCATGCGCACACACTGCCTGGAGGGAGAGGGAGAGAATCTTCAAGCAGACTCCCTGCTGAGCGCTGAGCCTGGGTGGGGCTCAACCCCAGACCTATGAAATCATGACCTGAGCTGAAAACAAGAGTCAGCGGCTGAATTGACTGGGTGTCCCTTGTCTTGAAAAGACACCTTGAAAAGATAGGTGCCCCTTTTTTTTGTGTGTGTGTGTTTGGACTATTTTTTTTTTTTTTTTTGCTTCACAGCATACACAATAACAGGTACTTTAGTTACAATAAGAAATGCAGTTTTATGTTAAGCCCTTGTCATATGGCTAAGATATCTTTTTCTAGTCCCAGTATGTCACTCCTATTTTGCTGACTTTCTGCTAAATGCTCTTCTTTTGTCACTGTCTTGAGGGCATGTATTGTTAGTATGTTTCAAATCCCAGCTCCAGAACCCTTTGTACGTGCAGTTAACTATTGCTGCTTAAAATGAATTTGAGATTTTAAGAAGCCAGGAGGGCTAATAGAAGAAAACCAGTCTTATTTGAGATATAAATTAGATAAGAAGGCTGGAAATGTCACCATATAAATAGAAAGATTGGGGATTACAAAAACTTAGTTAGGGGCGCCTGGGTGGCTCAGTCAGTTAAGTGTCTGCCTTTGGCTCAGGTCCTGATCCCAGGGTCCTGGGATCGAGCCCCACATCGGGCTCCCTGCTCGGCGGGAAGCCTGCTTCTCCCTCTCCCACTCCCTCTGCTTGTATTTCTGCTCTCGCTCTCTCTCTCTCTCTGTCAAATAAATAAATAAAATCTTTAAAAAAAAAAACAAAAACAAAAACAAAAAAACAGTGATAGCAGCAAGGATGGAAAAAAAAAATCCAAGTCTAGGGCGCCTGGGTGGCTCAGTTGTTAAGCGACTGCCTTCGGCCCAGGTCATGATCCTGGAGTCCCGGGATCGAGTCCCGCATCGGGCTCCCTGCTCGGCGGGGAGCCTGCTTCTCCCTCTGACCCTCCCCCCTCTTATGTGCTCTCTGTCTCTCTCATTCTCTCTGTCTCAAATAAAAAAAAAAAAAAAAAAAAAAAATTTAGTTAAAAGTTATGTCAAAATAACCAAAACAGTCTACTGTAATGCTGTAGCTAGTAATCCTAAGAACTTATAATTGACTTAAGAGAGAATTCACATTACTTATGGAATAACTTGGTTTATCAGAGCACTGTTAAATCATTTAACGGAACTTGTCTGGGTGTCATCAAGCAATAGAAGGAAAATCTATATTAGCTAACTTTCCAACTGTGTCCTCTCTTCTGATCGCATATGTATTTGCATGATCTTAAGCACCCTGCTTCTTTGGATATGTGCATGGAAATAATATGGAACTTAAAATGAAACAGGTCTAGTCCCAAATCCTTACTGCTTTTGTTGCTACTAGCTGTTTAACTTTGGGCAGCTTACTTTAGCTTTCTGATCTTAAACTACTTCATATGAAGTATGACATTTGCAGAGTTTATATGTCATATAAAAACAACTTGTTCAAGGCCACAGCTAATAAGTGGCTAATTTCTTATAATAAATAATATTTTACTGTACTACAAATGGCCTGGATGATCAAATATAGGGTGTGCAGGTTTCCTTCAGTATCTATTTACTTTTGACTGTTTAGCTATTTAGAAAATTGTTTTGGTCATTATATAAACATAAGTTTTGAGTACCAGTTATACTAAGGGGAATATGGTATTTAGTTGGGAAGACAGATTAGAGCCATAAAAAAGATAAACAATCATATAGGATAACATTTGGTAAGTGTTAGATCCTAGAGAAGATCAGAAGAGGAAATGATTATGGAGAGCTGGTTTGGAGGCTGCCACGGAAGAAAGGGATTTAGGTAAGTGGGGAGGAGGCTGGGGATAGACTTCCACTTTTCTTAACTGTAAAATGGAGATAGTACTTACCTCATAGGATTGTTGTAAGGATTCAGTGAAAGACAGTATCTGTAAAGTATCTTCTGCATGCAGTCCTGCATGACAGAAAATTTAACTCCTATTGTGTTATTCCTCTAGAGTGAATATAAGTGGTTTATTCTGTCATCTTTTAAATTTTTCCTTCCCAGATGTCTGACTACTTCTTTAACTCAGAGATCATACATTGTTTTCATCTTAAATATCAACTGGTTACCTGGAACATAATGTGGAAAAAAATCTGAATCCATACCTGGTTTCAGCAGGAAAGAATGTGATCAGTTAGTGATTAATTAATGATCATTTAATGATGCCAAGGCAGGTATAAAGTGGGCTGGAGGCCAGGAATGGTGGTATATGGTTTGTGGAAGTTAAAGGATGTAAATCATGTATTTATCATCTTTACCTAAAGTTCCATTTTCACCTACTTTTTTCTAGCTTTCATTTGTTCCTGTTAAACTTCACAATATAAATTAGCAAGTTTTCAGAAGTAGGATATCAAGTTTATTCTCTATACTTCCAGTTAGTCAGTAAGTATTTGCTGAGTGATTAACTAAAGGAAGAAAATTTTAGCCCCTTAGTAGACAAGAGTCTAAGATACCACCCCTGCTCTAAAATATCCCTTATATAGTCTCCCATTTATAGTCTTTTTTTGTTTGTTTTGAGAGAGAGAGAGAGAAAGCATGCATGGGTATGCGAGCAGGGACAGGGGACAGAGGGAGAGGGAATCTTACAGGCTCCACACCCCATATGGCGCTCTATCTCACAACCCTGAGATCATGACCTGAGCCGAAATCGAAAGTCAGAGGCTTAACTGACTGAGCCACCCAGGTGCCCCTCCCATTTATATTCTACTGAGTAGATTCCATTTAAAAATATTGTATCTTCTGCAAAGCTTAAGCTCTCAGAGTTGTTTACTTGTTTCGGGTTCTTTTCCTAATGGAAACCACCACATGAGAAAATGAGTTTTGATTAAGGAAGGGATGAGTTGGAAAAGAAAGGGACAGTTTCTTTTCTTGGGAAAGAGGTTGGAAGGATACCTGGGGGGCGTCTGGATGGCTCAGTTGTTAAGCATCTGCCTTCGGCTCAGGTCATGATCCAGGGGTCCTGGGATCGAGCCCTGCATCGGGCTCCCTGCTCCATGGGAAGCCTGCTTCTCCCTCTCCCACTCCCCCTGCTTGTGTTCCCTGTCTCGCTATCTCTCTGTCAAATAAATAAATAAAATCTTTAAAAAAAAAAAAAAAAAGAAGGATACCTGGATAGCTTTCAGTTTTGAGATGGGTGGATGCCTGGGGTGAGATAGTAAGGTTCCAAGGTGGTACAAAAAGGGAAAGATAAATGAAATTTATTTTGTTTTGTTTTATTTTATTATTTTATTTTATTTTGGGGGGATTTATTTTTTTTAATTTAAATTCAATTAATATATACTGTATTACTGGTTTCAGAGGTAGAGGTCATTGATTCATTAGTCTTTTTTTTTTTTTTTGTAAGATTTTATGTATTTATTTGTCAGAGAAAGAGAGAGACAGAGAGCAAACACAAGCAGGGGGAGAGGCAGGCAGAGGGAGAAGCAGGTTCTCTGCTGAGCAAAGAGCCCGATGCAGGACTCCATCCCGGGACCCTGGGATTATGACCTGAGCCAAAAGCAGATGCTTAACCAGCTGAGCCACCCAGTCGTCCCTCATCAGTCTTATATAATACCCAGTGCTCATTACATCGTATGCCCTCCTTAATGTCCATCACCCAGTTACCACATCCCCCCACCCCTCTCTCCTCCAGCAACCCTCAGTTTGTTTCCTATGATTAAGAGTCTCTTACGGTTTGTCTCCTCTGATTTCATCTTGTTTTACTTTTTCCTCTCTTCCCCTATGATCCTCTTTTTTGTTTCTTAAATTCCACATATCAATGAGATGATAATTGTCTTTCTCTGATTGACTTATTTCGCTTAGCATAGTACCCTCTACGTTCCATCTACGTTGTTGCAAATGGCAAGATTTCATTTTTTTGATGGCTGAGTAGTATTCCATTGTATATACATATACCACATCTTCTTTATCCATAATGAAAAATTTTAAAAATATTTATTTATTTTAGAGAGAGAGAATGGGGGAGAGGCAGAGGAAGAGGGAGAGAATCCTCAAGCAGACTCCCCACTGAGCATGTAGCCCAACATAGGGCTCAATCCCAGGATCCTGATATCATGACCTGAGCCGAAAACAAGAGCTGGTTGTTTAACTGACTGAGCCACCCAGGTGTCCCGATAAAAGAAATTTTAATATTAAAAGTGATAGGTATAAAATTGGAAAAACACTGAAGAATTTTCTTTAGTCTTTCTACTCTCTTCTCTAATGTTCTAGATCCCCTTCCTTTCCACTTCTGGATGCAGTATTATTATACTGCCTTTAGGTTGTCCAGGTTGGCATTTGAGTTTTGATCCATTCCATCTACTCTCTAAATCCTTTTCTTCCAGTATAAAGTAGGGTATTCTAAACCTTCTCTGGGTACTAACTTGGTGGAACTACTTTGTCAAATCCAACCACTTGAAGTTCTCCTGAAAGAATAGGATGCAACTTCTTTCTTGAATCTGATTTCTCATGAGAAAGGATCTTGATTTTAGAAAGAAAAGAAGGAATAGGAAAGTAGTTGGTGAGAAAGTGAAATTGTAAACTTTGTACTGGGTGTCCTTTCCTACTTTGTGAAGGTTTTTGTACCTTTGAATGTCTTGTCATGAATATGTGGATAAAAGATTGTTTTTATAAGACTATTTTCTTTATCTACTTTATGTTTAAGTATTCTTTAAAATTCATGAAATGAGGGTGCATATTCTCTGTCCTCATTTAAAAAAGGATTTAATGCTTCTATTGTGTGATTTCAACTTATAATTTTTTTAGACATATATTCCTGAACCTTGGTGTTCAGCTGTATTTAAAACTCTTTTATTTTTGGAACCAGGGAACAGAGTAGAAGGTACAGAGATTTTTCAGACTTATTGCTAATACCAAGTTAAGTGGGAATGTCTACTATTTAGGTGATTCATGAACAGTGGGATTCCTACAAAAAAATCTGATTCTAGATGAGAGTTTATCCTTGGAACATTTAACAATTTGAACTTTAATAGGAAGATTTAAAGCAGCTTTTCTTATGCCTATTTCCTTTTTGCCTAGCTCTTCAGTTTGATATGATCACAATGTCTTTTCTAGCTTGACAGTTAATTTATGATATAAAAGTAGTCCCTAAATCTGTTTGAAATCCACCAGTGACATACAGTCCATTAATTAAATTCACACCTGTTAGCAATGATAGAACTTTGTTGTAATAGAGTGAGGAGGATGAGGCATAGTGTCATTCATTCTGTGAATGGCATTATGGCAATTGAAATGGTTTGACTTGGAGTAAGAATCTTTTGTGCTTCAATATATGAGCTATCAAGAAGATAGGAGGAAGTAGGAAATAATGATCTGTATCATGATAACTTCAGCTAATGGTGGTCTCTTCAAAAAGCTGTTACAGGATAGTGGATTCCAAAGTTTCAATGTAAACTTTCAACCACTAGTACTTTGTTAGTTTTTCTATTAAGTTTATGTGTAGAAATTGCTGTACACATTTTTTAAAAATAAAATTTTAGGGCAAATAAACTAATTTGTACCTGTAATCATGAGTTGTTGTTCAGAGTTTTTCTCTACTAATTTAAAAGTATGGTTTCAGTCTGTGCCATCATTCAATTCTGATAATTTTACTAATTAAGGTAAAATGCTTTTAGGCATTATTAATTTTGTTTACTAATATGCTGGAGAAGATAAAGAAGAATGTTCCTCCAACTTTCTTTTTAATGTATATGCTGTACATGTTTAGGACTCTCAGTGTACATTTTTCCCTGTTGAATTCTGAAGAAATGCATTTAACATGATGAATCTGCTCACATTTCTGGCTTCAGTTTACAACTTATAATTCACTAAACTGCAAGAAGTATTTAAAGTACACATTTTCCCTGGATTGGGATTTAGCATACTGATAAGGTAGATTAAAGATTATTCATATATGGTATTAGAGATTTTGGTTTCCAGTTTTGTGAAAAGGCTTTGGACTGTCCCAGTGTCTTAGTTTGTTTGGGCTGCTATACCAAAAATACCCTAGGCTGGGTGGCTTAAACCACAAACGTTTATTTCTCACATTTTTGGAGGCTGGAAAGTTCAAGATCAAGGTGCGAGCAGCTCTGGTATCTGGTGAAGACCTGCTTACTGGTTCATAGACAGCTGTCTTCTCACTCTGCCCTCTCATGGCAGACAGGGCAAGAGAGCTCTCCATAAGTATCTTTTATAAGGGTACTAAGCCCATTCACAAGAGCTCTGCCCTCATGACCTAATCACTCTACTAATACCATCACTTTGGGGGTTAGGATTTCAACATATAAATTTTGGTGGGAATACAACATTCAGTTCATAACACATAGTTTAAATTTCCAATTTTAGTTTGAACTTAAAGCCATGTTTTGAAGACTCAAACTACTTAGATCATCTATTTCAAATGGAGGATTAGGTGAATAGATGATATCCACATTCTCCTATTTTATTTTGCTGTAATCTTTTCCATGTTACACTAAAAACAAGTGCAGTTGGGGCACCTGGGTGGCTCAGTTGGTTAAGCGACTGCCTTCGGCTCAGGTCATGATCCTGGAGTGCCGGGATCGATTCCCGCATCGGGCTCCCTGCTCGGCAGGGAGTCTGCTTCTCCCTCTGACCCTCCCCCTCTCATGCTCTCTGTCTCCCATTCTCTCTCTCAGATAAATAAATGAAACCTTAAAAAAAAGAAAAAAAAAATAAAAACAAGTGCAGTGCCATTGCTATTGCAGGTTTTAGCCAATCCACTAAAACAAGAAAAAGAAGTAAAGGTTATTAATAGTGGAAAGAAAAAGGCAAAATATGGTTGTCCACCTAGAAAATTTAAAGGAAATGATCAGAGAACTATTTGAAAAATAGAGTTCTGGAAGATACCAGAGGGGATATAAGATCACTAAAAATCAGTAGCTTTCTACTTCTCATACTGGCAATATGGCAAACTAGATATTCAGAAAAACTCTCCTGGAATAGCATACCTTAAAATATTACATGGAGTGTTAACAAAAACTACTTTTCAGTATATGTCTGAGATAGTAGGAAAGGAAGGGAATTTCTTAGAATTCAGAAATAACAAAGTGTGACCCAACTGGTGTAAGTGGGCACTGGAATTGATATTTACCTAGGTGCTATCTGCTAATCCTTGGTGGTTTAGGGACAATATTTTACAGGACTATGTATGAAGGAGTGGAGACAAAGTTTGGCATCTAAGGTGGGAGGAAGGTTCAATGGAGAATCACCATGTAAGAGCTGGGCACCCTAAGGATGCCATCCTTAAGTGACCAATGAAATAAATTTTCCCTACATTAGTGGTTGTTGGGGATATGTGTTGGATTTGTCCTGCGCTCTGGGTAGAGTGGGGACAAAAAAAAAGGGCACATAAAAGATTAGGCACAACTGAAGAGAAAATTAAGTGGAATATAGATGCAAATAAAGTACTCAGAATATAGTACATAGAGAAGAACTGAAAAGCATATGAACGTTTGAGAGACATGGAGGATAGCAGAAGGTTCAACATAGGTCTCATTATTGTTCTCGAAAGAGATAATGGAGAAACTAACAGAGGCAATATTTAAGGAGATAGATAATGGCCGAGAATTTTCTAAGATAGAACTAAAATTCAGGAAAACAAAGAGTTGGATTGGGAGGAACATTGATTGGATTTGAAACAATCAAAGAGGAAGGACATAGAAGTATTGCTTAACTTTATACTTTAAATATGTTTTTTATTTTTTATTTATTTTTTTAAAAGATTTTTATTTATTTATTTATTTGACAGAGAGAGACAGTGAGAGAGGGAACACAAGCAGGGGGGTAGTGGGAGAGGGAGAAGCAGACTCCCTGCAGAGCAGGGAGCCCAATTTGGGGCTCGATCCCAGGACCCTGGGATCATGACCTGAGCTGAAGGCAGATACTTAACAACTAAGCCACCCAGGCGCCCAAATATGTTTTTTAAAAAATACGAGATAATCATTATAAGAGTAGAAATGGACTATATGATTTCTATTCTAAAAGAGGGAAAAATGTAATGAAGGGAAGAATCTAAAAAAAGTAAGACTACTAAAAAAAAGTGAAGCAAAGAGAAAGTACAAAGTAGAATGGTAGATATGAGTACAAACATATCAGCAATATAAGTATAAATATTTCACAACTTACCAGTTAAAGCATAATATTGAGTCAAGAGAAAACAAAAAATAAAACCAAGACCCAGATAGGTTAAAGCTATTTACAAGAGATATTACCTAAAACATAAAAATATACATAGGTTAAATGTTAAAGGGTTGAAAAACATAAATCAGGCAAAATGAAAGTAGGTATCGTTATGTTAATATTAGATAAAAGAGACTTTAAAGCAAAAGTATTACTGAAGGTAAAGAATTACTACCGATAAACAAGCCTGACCTTAATGGCCATAAATAGAATATTCTTTTCAAGCACACCTAGAACATTTACAAAAATTGATAATGGAATAGGCCATGAAGCAAGTTTCAGTGAATTTAAAAGATTGGTATCATTCAGACTACACTCTTTAACTACCGCACAACTAATTTAGAAGTTTATAACAAAATGATAACTAAAAACATCTATGCATTTGGAAATTAAAAGCAATTTCTAAATAAGCCATGGTTGAAAGGAAAAATAATGAAAATGAAAACTTGTGGGATAAAGCTAAAATAATATTTAGAGATAAATAGTCTTCAGTATTTATATTTACGAAAGAAGAAAGACTGAAAATAAATGAGCTGTTTTACTTATGAAGTTAGAACAATGCAGTAAACCCAAAGAAAGTAGAAGGAAGGAAGTGATTAAGAGCAGAAGTTAATGAACTTGAAAACAAAGATACAGTAAAGAACCAATAGAACCAAAAATTGGTTTTTTGAAGACTAATAAATTAGATAATGCCTGGCAAGGTAGAATTAAAAAGCAAAGGGAGAGAAGACCTATAAATATATTGGAAATAAAAAAAGAGACTTGATAGGAATAACCATGGGTTTCAGATATGAAAAGATGTTTGGACAACTTTATCTAATACATTTGAAAATTTTGTTGAGATGGGAAATCTCTAGAAAAGTGTATATCACTAAACCAGATTGAGGAAGGAATAGAACATCTAGATTATTCCATACCTACTAAAGAAATGGAATCAGTAGTTAAAAATCTTACCATGGAAATAGCAAGCCAATATTCAAGAAATAATTCCAATCTTATATACAAATTCATTCATGGAATAGAAAAATATATAATACTTCCCAATTTAGTTTATGAGGCTAGTAAAACCTTAGTAGGATAGAATTTCTGAAAAGGGAAAATTATAGATCAGTCTCCTTAATTAACATATGTAAAAAATCTTAAGCAAATATTAGGAAGCCATTTAGCATTGTATAAAATAACTGTATGGTGATTAAATTGGGTTTAATCCAGGGAAGCAAGTTTGGTTCGACATTAGAAAAAAAATTTTTTTTTTTTTAAAGATTTTATTTATTTATTTGACAGAGAGAGACATAGTGAGAGAGGGAACACAAGCAGCGAGAAGTGGGAGAGGGAGTAGCAGGCTTCCCGCGGAGCAGGGAGCCCGATGTGGAACTCGATCCTAGGACTCTGGGACCATGACCTGAGCTGAAGGCAATTGCTTAACGACTGAGCCACCCAGGCGCCCCAGAAAAAAAAATTTGTTAATATAACTTACCAATTTAGTAGGTTAAAGGAGAAAAAGTATATGATAATTCAGAAAGAGGCTGGGAAGGCATTCTGTAAATCCAAATAACCATTTATATCAATACTCTTCTTGAACTGGGATTAAAAGGGAATTTTATTTAACCTGATTTATAAAAAATACATAGCAAGAATCATACTGTGAACTGTTAAAAGCATTTCATTTAAAATTAGGAATGAGACAAGGATCCTGGTATCACAGCTTTTATTTAACATTGTATAGGCACTCCTAATCTGTAAATAAATCCAAACACACATAGTAACACTCATGAATGAGGAATTGAATAGAAGAAGCAAATTGTTATTATTTGTAGAAAATACCATTATTAATATAGAAAATTAAAAAAACCTCTAAATTATGAAAATGAATAAGGGAGTTTAGCAGGGTGGCTAGATATAAGAATAATATATGAGAAAATTAAATTTCTATATACTAGCAATAATGAGTTAGAAAATGCAGTTTCAAAAAAGATACAAATAGCTTAAGAAATACAGGGCACCTGGGGACAAATCTAACAAAAAGTGTACAAATTTTATGGGAAAAAAATTCTAAAACTTTATTGAAAGATTTTAAAGAGGTATATAAATGGAAAAACAAGATGTTCATGGATAGGAATACAGAATTTTATAAAAAATGACAATTTTTTCTAATGGTCTCACAAATTTAGTCAAACTTCTATTTGTGGGAAGTGACCAAGTTGAATATACAATTTATAAAGATAAGCAAAGGACTGTGAATAGGTAAGACACTCCTGAAGAGAGAGAACCAGGTAGGGGATTTACTCTGCCAGAGGGCAGAACTTACTGTAGGTATAGCACATACCCTGTTTGGTTTTGGCTCGAGGATGGATAAATTAGTGGAACTGAATGAAAGGAGAGCCCAGAAACAGACTTACACATATATGGAAACCTGATTTATGATGAAGCTGGCATAGTAGATTATTGATGGTAGGACAATTTATTATCCACATGGAAATAAAATGGATCCTTACATGCTACACAGAAATTAATTTCAGATGGTTTAAGGACTTAAATGTGAAATGTAAAACTATAGAGGGTTCAGAAGACAATATAAGAAAATATCTCAATGACAATATATTAGGGAAGGCTTTCTTCAACAAGAAAAAGGATAAACCATAAAGGAAAAAATTAATTTATTTGATTACATAAAAATAAGAACTTCTAGGGGTGCCTGGCTGGCTCAGTCAGTAGAGCATGTGACTATTGATCTTAAGGCTGTAAATTTGAGCCCCACATTAGGTATAGAGATTACGTAAAAATAAAAAAAAATAAAAACACATTAAAAAGTATAAAAAATATAAAAAATGTATTAAAAAAGTAAGAACTTCTGTTATTCTAAAGACACTATAAATTTATAGAGTTCAGCAGAGGCTTGTTCAAGATAATGAACTTGAATGCCTTGTGCATTTGATTAATGTATTTGATAGTTACACAACTGAAAAATAGTTTAGGAACAAATTACTAGGAAATGCATAGAAAATGAAGGAAACACATAAATGCACCACAAAGATTTCCTTACCACCAATTCAGGGAGACAAAGGAAAAATAATCATATTGTATGCTACATTGCTCAGCTGTTAGTAACCTTTACATGATTATCTAATAAAAATGGTGATATAATTACATTGAGAGGTTGAGTGAATGAAAGTGTGCCTGTGTTCATGAAAAAGAACTATGTCCTATAATATTTTATGAGATAACTGAAAACTGTGAAACTTTGGATAAGGTTCACAGATTAATTAATCAAACTGTATCAATGTTAATTTCCAGGTTGTGGTAATTGTACTATGGTTATGTAAGATGTTAACATTATGGAAAGCTAGGTAAAGGGTATATGAGGAGTCTGTACTATTTTTGCAACTTTCTATAAGCCTAAGACTAATTCAAAATAAGAAGTTAAAAAAAATCAGTTGAGTTGAGAGTTGTTGGCTCTGGGGAGTAAGAAATGGGAGAGGGTTGTAGGATATTGATTTTCAGTAACCATTTTATAGTAAAACTTGACTATTTTTAAAAAAATATTTTATTTGAACTCAATTTAGGTAACATATACTGTATTATTATTATTTGTGGGTTTTTTTTTTTTGATGGTAGCCATCCTAATAGGTATGAGGTGGTTCTTAACTGTAATTTTGATATACATTTCCCTAGTGATCAGTGATGTTGAACATTTTTCCATGTGCTTTTTGGCCATTTGTATATCTTCCTTGAAGAAATGTCTCTTCACTTCCTTTGCTGACTTTTGAATTAGGTTTGTTTTTTTGTTGTTGAGTTTTAAGATTTAATATGTTCTGGATATGAATTCTTATAAGATATATGATTTACAGATGTTTTCTCTCATTTTGGGGCTTGCTTTTTTACTTATTGATATTGTCTTTGATGAGCAACATTTAAAAATTTTCATTAGTCCAGGGATGCCTTGGTGGCTCAGTTGGTTAAGCGTCTGCCTTCGGCTCGGGTCATAATCCCAGGAATCATGATTCCAGAGTCCTGGGATCGAGTCCCGCATCGGGCTCCTTGCTCACTAGGTAGCCTGCTTTTCCCTCTGCTTGCTGCTCCCCCTGCTTGTGCTTTCTCTCTCTCTCTCATTCTGACAAATAAATAAATTAAAAAAAAATCTTTAAATAAAAAAATTTTTTTTCTCATTAAGTCCAATTTGTCTATTACTTTTGTTGCCTTTGTTGATGTCATACCCAAGAAATCATTGCTAAATCCAATGACGTGAGGCTTTTGCTCTATGTTTTCTTCTAAGAATCTTACAGTTTTAGCTCTTACATTTAGGTCTTTGATCCATTTTGACTTAATTTTTATATATGTAAGGGTCTAAATTGGTTCTTTTGCATGTGGATATCCAGTTTTCTCAGTACCAGTTGTTGAAAAGACTGTCCTTTCCCCATCGAATGATCTTGGCTTCCCATCAAAAACCATTTGACTGGATATGTGATGGTTTTATTTCTAGGCTCTCTATTCTATTCCATTGGTCTTTTTATCTGTCTTCATGCCAGTATCTCACTGATTTGCTTACTGTAGCTTTGTAATAAATTTTGAAATCAGGAGGTGTGAATCCTCCAGCTTTGTTCTTCTTTTCTAGATTGATTTGCCTATTTGGGATTCCTTCAGATTCCATATGAATTTTAGGATGGAATTTTTTATTTCTGCAAAAAGTGTCACTGGAATTTTGATAAGGTTGTATTGCATCAGTAGATTGCTTTGGGCAGTATTGACAATATATATTAAGTCTTCCAGTCAATGAACATGATACATGTTTCCTTTTATTTATGTCATCTTTGATTTTTTCAGCAATGTTTTGAGGTTTTCATTGTACAAGTCCTTCACCTCATTGGTGACGTTAATTCCTAAGTATTTAAATCTTTTTGATGCTCTTGTAAGTGGGAATGTTTTTATAATTTTCTTCTCAGATTATTGTTTGTGTATAGAGATGCAATGGATTTTTATGTGTTGACTTTGTATCCTGATCTTAAGGGTTGTCTATATATAAGATCATATCATCTGTGAAAAGAGAAACTGACTTTTTCCTTTCCAGTTTTGATGCTGTTCGTTTATTTTTCCTGTCTAATTGCTCTGGCTCTTTTGGTATTATGCTGAGTAAAAGAAGTGGGCATCCTTGTCTTGTTCTTGATCTTAGAGGAAAAACATTCAGTCTTTTACCATTGGGTATGATGTTTGCTGTGGGTTTTTCATATATTGCTTTTATTATGTTGAGATACAAAATAGAGTTTTTCTACTCTTGGGTTTTTTATACTTTACAAATTCTTCAAGTAAGGAAAAAAGAAATACAGAGAACTTACTAGATGCATGTGTGCATATTTGTATGTGTACTTGTCATGTATATGTATACTAGATAAACCTAAGTATGTAATTTATATGTCTATATATCAATAAAATGGCTGGATAAATTTACCTAATGAGGCTATTTTTTAGAGACACTTGAAAATTATAGATGGATTGTTGCTTTTTTTTTTTTTAAGATTTTATTTGAGAGAGAGGGAGATAGCAAGAGGAGCATGGGCAGTGGGGGGGAGCAGCAGAGGGAGAGGGAGAAGCAGGCTTCCTGCTTAACAGGGAGTCTGACACTGGGTTTGATCCCAGGATCCTGGGATCATGACCTCAGCCAAAGGCAGATGGTTAACCAACTGAGCCACCCAGATACCCCTAGATGGATTGTTTCTTAATAAAACTGTATTCCAACTATTTATAGATGTGCGCCTATGGGAAGTATTGGTTGTATGCTTGGTATAATGTTTAAACTGTTGCAGATTGAGGTAAATCAGTTGAAAGGTAAAGAGCAGCAGTATGAGTAGCCATTTGTGTTTTTTTTTTTTTTTAAAGATTTTATTTATTTGACAGAGACACAGTGAGAGAGGGAATACAGGCAGGGGGAGTGGGGAGAGGGAGAAGCAGGCTTCCCACGGAGCAGGGAGCCCGATGCAGGGCTCGATCCCAGGACCCCGAGATCATGACCTGAGCCGAAGGCAGATGCTTAACAACTGAGCCACCCAGGGGCCCCAGCCATTTGTATTTTTAATTTGACACTTTTTTTTGGTTAATTTGATACTTTTTGATAAGAAAGTATGTATGTTTATATATTCTAAAAGAGTTTTTTTGTTTTTTTGTTTTTTAAATTTCAGGCAACCTAATGAGGCCTCTTTTGAATTATGGTATTGCTTGGTAAGTATATCTTTTTTACTTTATGCTCCTTTTCAGAATAATATTGATTAATGTATGTAAATTCGTTATATTTTTGGTTTATTGTTGCAGTATGTCTATGGGCTTCCTGGTTGAAGAGACTGCACCAGTTGTTTGGAGAGGCCTTATGGTAATGTCAGCTATTGAAAAACTGTTGAGGCAGGTAAGAAAATTGCATTGAGTATCATTTTATTATTGGCACACTATGGTTAATGCATTTGCTGATTGGAGAGTTGTTAAAATTTGCAGTCAGGTTTGAGATGTTTTGTAAAAGAATCCAGCTGATAGACTGAATATATAATGAGTTCTGTGGTGCCAAGACCAATTTCACTGGTCTGTGATTTAATCTTCCCCATTACTTATGAGTACTAAAAATCCTAATGTCTTATTTTATATTGTTCTTTTGCTTTGTTGAGTCTGTAGTGAGATGAAGAAATCTATTTTATAAGTAATCTGCCTTCTTTAAATTTATGGTTAATCTCATTATGGCCAATATTGAATTGTAAGGGCAGTGTAGAAGTTCTTGGATATATAAAAAAATTACATAAATCATGCGCATTTTAAAATTGCTCTAGAACAAAATGAAATTTTATTTTATTTTGAGTACATCTGGCTCTATATTTATGTATGTAATATCTGTCCAATCAACTTAAATTTATCCTTGAGGATGAGGACAGTTGATTGGATAATCTAAAAATATCAGATGAGCTGTATGTTATTTATAGAAATAATTTTAATTTTTTTCTAGGACCTGTGAATTTACAGTTAATTATGTCCTAGGTAAATACCATAAATAATTTGGATTTTTTCCACCATTTACAGCAATTACCCCTTATGTATTCAGATTTCACTTTAGGTCAGGCATCATGCCACAGGTTGATAATTCTAATCATAGATATTTCTATATTCATTTCTATTTGCAAGAGTTGGTAGATGAAATATGTCTTGAACTCTGAAACTCTTCTTTTTTTCATTGTCACATCTTGTGTTCCTTCTGCTTGAGTTCTTTTTTTTTTTTTTTTAATATTTTATTTATTTGACAGAGAGAGACACAGCGAGAGAGGGAACACAAGCAGGGGGAGTGAGAGAGGGAGAAGCAGGCCCCCTACAGAGCAGGGAGCCGGATGCAGGCCTCGATTCCAGGACCCTGGGATCATGACCTGAGCCAAAGGCAGACGCCTAACGACTGAGCCACCCAGGCGCCCCCTTCTGCTTAAGTTCTAATAAATGTGCTCTTTGATCTCTGGTCCCAGCATCCACCTGCTTTCCTAGTGCATTCAAGCCTCTCAGCTGCATTTCCTCCCCTTTTACACTCAGATCTCATAGTTAGCTATTTCAGTTATACTCCCAACAATACCCCTTCTTTACCGATTCCTTTGTGACCTTGATCTTTATTCTTTATTTGTGTGGATTAATCCAGCCTTTTTTTTTTTTAAAGGAAATTCTAAAACAGTCTTTATTCTGTTTATATTTAAAGTTAGAGTCAATAGAAATTTAGAAACACCAAAAGGAGAATTCTGATTTTGTCATCAGAGTATTTTAAGTACTCATTTTCCCCCTCTGTTAGTGTTGTAATTCTCAACAGAAACTGATTCAGATTTTCTCCTAAGCCTTATGGATGGCCACAAGAAGATGGAAATACTTCTGCTTTCCACAGTGATGAGAGACTTAGAAACCCAAGTCAGTGATATTAGACACAGAGATTTAGCTAAGTGTTGGTGCTCCCCTCTCAGGGATGCAGGATCCTGCCTTTAAGTGTCCTTTTTGAGTATTAAGTTCCATTTAAGCCTTAGATTGCAACAAGTGATGAAAACATCTCTGCAAAGGAACCCCTGAATGTGGAATAGAAGAGACCCAGTGTGCACATACCCTCAGGAGAGGGGCAAAGGGAATGTTCCATGGGAGAAGTGAGAGTCAACCTGACAATGCAAATTAATTAGGCTGCAAAAAATTGCACCTGAAATTCAAACTTAGATTTAGTAACTGCTTTTGTAAATGAAGAAAACTTTATGAGACCAGAGGTGAAAGATCAAGTCTGAAGGAACCAGAATACATTGTTTTTTCATTCTGTGAGGAATTGGGGAAGAAGAGGGGCAGGATCCCATTTCATATTCTCAGTCAATATCCCTCCATAACCCTGCCTCTTTTATCTACTGCTGAATACTGTCAGAGAATATAGAATACTTGTGTTAATTGCTGGCATTACACATTTTTGATTTCTGAATTCAGCTACACTCTCATCACTTCAGTCATCTGACATTATTCATGTTCTTCTCAGCATTCATCAGATGCTAAGTTTAAAAAATATTTATGGAATTTGGTAGTCTGGTTGAGAAACTAGTGGAGATTTGGAGATTTGGCTCTCTGACACATAAATCATATAAAAGTCAGTTTACTTTGATAAGTGCTGACAGTACATTTTTAGCAAACATGCTACAAAATATCAGGATGAAAGATGGGGTGAGAAAATGGCTCCATAACTTATTGGGATACTCTAGGTATCCTCTAAGGCCTCTAAGATATTAGGACATTAGACTACATATTTACCTTACAGTCTTTTGAAAAGTTACCATTATCATTTGTGCATTTTAATTGGAGCTGAAAAGCTCATGTTTTTGGACTAAGCTGTGACCTGTACTGATCATGTCAACTGCTATTGCTTTAGAAAGCAGACCAGTTTTTGGTAAGTTTAACATCCTTTGTGAAAATTTAGTAGCTGGATAGATGCTCTGTACAGCAGTGGGTTGTGGAGGCTACCTGATTCATTGGCTGATGAAAAAAATTGAATTATATATATATGTATATATATATATGACTGTACAGTGTACAAATCATAAGTGTACAGATAGATGGATAATCCCAAAGTGAAAATACCTATATAATTTTTCAGGACATGATAAATAGAATGCTAGTGTTCCAGAAGTTTCTTTCATGTCTCTTCCTATAGAATACTATATTTCCAGAAGTTTCTTTCATATCTCTTCCTAGTTGCTGTTTTTGGGGGGAGAAGATAAATACTTGTGGTCAGTCTGCCATCTGAACTGAAAGTCTGGTTTAAAGTTCTTTTCCCCCTCTCTCTTATGATATATATATTTTTTTAAGATTTTATTTATTTATTTGACAGAGAGAGAGACGGTGAGAGCGGGAGCACAAGCAGGAGGAGTAGGAGAGGGAGTAGCAGGCTCCCCCACAAGCAGGGAGCCCGATGTGGGGCTCGATCCCAGGATGCTGGGATCATGACCTGAGCCGAAGGCAGACGCCTAACAACTGAGCCACCAGGCACCCTCTTACGATATTTTATTGAGTTAAAGTTATACTTACTATGGGATGCAGAGATCTTACATGTATGGTTCAGTAATTTTTGATAAATGTATATACCTGTATAATCACACCTCAATCAAGATAGAGAACATTTCCATCCCCCTACAACATTTCCCTGGGCTTCCTTCTCTTCACTCCCCTGCTGTTAGGCCATCACAGTTGTGATTTCTAGTGTCATAAATGAGTTCTGTTTTGTTCTTATACTTCATATAAATGGAACCCTACAGACTGTATAGCCTTTTGTATCTGGTTTCTTTCTCTTAGCCTAATGCTTTTGAACATCATCCTGTTGTTGCCTATATCAGTAGTTGAGTCCTTTTTATTGCTGAATTGTATTCCATCACATGAATATAATCAAATACTGTTTGTTCTTCTGTTGATGGACATTTGGGTAGACACCAGTTTTTGGCTATTATGAATAATGCTTCTATAAATACTTGTACAAGTTTCCTAAGGGTTTCGGTTGCTTTACATCTTGTCAGTATTTGGTGTTGCCAGTCTCTTCACTAGTGGCTATAAAATGGTATCTTCTTAGTGTTTTAGTTCGTGCTTCTCTGATGATTAATGATGTTTAGCCCCTTTTCATGTGCATATTAGATATCATTGTATCTTCCTTTATGATGAAGTGTCTGTTCAAGTCTTTTACTCATTTTTTTTATTGGCTCAGTTTTCTTCTTGTAATTGAGTTGCAAGAGTTTTAATATATTGTGGCTGTGAGTCCATTGTCAGATATATGTATTGGGAATATTTCTCCCAGTCTATGGCTTGCCTTTTGATTAACTGATGTTTTAAATTTTCATGAAATCCCAATTTATCAAAAAAAAATTTTTTTTTAATGCTGAATGCTTTTTGTGTCCTAAGAAATCTTTGCCTATTTACCCCAAGGTTATAAAGATACATATTTTTTCTCAAAGCTTTATAGCTTTGGCTTGCACATCATGATTTAAATTTTGTGTGGGAAATGAGATAAGGGTTTATATTTTTTCACAGTTGTGGTATAATAGCAAATATATTTGTTCTTTGTCCTTCGGTCCTGGTACAAAGCTCCTAAGACCCTTGGAATTTTCTGATGATAGGAGTATCTTTTGTAACTCACGAGGAGCCCCTTTTTGAGCACACCTGAATTCATGTTAGTAAGGTGACTTAGGTTAGGGTCCCTGGATAGTCTCAGGATAGGGCTGATCACCAGAAAGACCAATTGTTTAGAGGGTTAGGACTTTCAGCCCCACCCACTGACCTCTGGGAAGGGGAAGGGGAAGGAGGGTGGGTTGCAGATTAAGCTCTGTGAAAACTCTTGATGAGCTTCTGGGTTGGTGAGTGTATCCACATGCTGGTGGGTTGTGTAAACCTAGTTTCGTAGGGACAGAAGCTCCTATGCTAAGGGCCTTTTTGGACCTTTCCCTTTGTATCTCTTCATCTGGCTATTTATCTGTATCCTTTCTAATACCCTTTATGATAAACTAGTAAACATAAGTAAATGTTTGTCTGAGTTCTGTGAGCCACTCTAGCAAATTAATCAAACCTGAAGGAGGGGGTCATGGAAACCTCTGATTTATAGCTGGTCAGTCCAGATGCACAGGTAACAACCTGAACTTGTGATTGGTATCTGAAGTGGGAGTAGTCTAGTGGGACTGAGCCCTTAATTAACCTGTGGAATCTAATGCTGTAACCAGGTTGTTAATGTCAGAGTCGTGGGAAAACACATAGTGGTTTATCTAGTTGTTCTAGCACCATTTGTTTAAAAGACTTCCTTTTCCCGTTGAATTGACTTGATACCTTAAATGAAAGTCAGTTGAGTATATGTGTATGGGTTTATCTCTGGATACTCTATTGTGTTCCATCTATCTTTTTTAAGCCTTACAGTAAAACCATACTACCTGATAATTGTAGCCATGGAGAAGGTTTAAAGTCAGAAAGTATGAGTCTTCCAACTTTGTTTTTTTCCCAAGATTGTTTTAGTTACACTGGGTTCTTTTCCATTTCTGTATAAATTTTAGTTTCAGCTTGTCAATTTGTACAGAAAAGCATGTTGGTATTTTCATTAGGATGGTATTGAATGTAGGGTGGCTGGTATTGAATGTATAGGTCAGTATTTTGTGAATCAAGATCCTGACAAAATTGAGGCTTCTAATCCATGAGCATGGTATGTTTCTATATTTACTTAGATTTTCTTTAATTTCTTGGAGTAATATATAGTTTTTAGTGTATTGGTCTTGTACTTTTGTTAGATTTATTCTAAGTATTTTATGTTCTGAGATGATTTTGGAATTGTATTTTGTATTTAATTTCAAATTGTTTACTGTTAGGACAGAATATACACTTTATTTGCACATGATTAGGTTGTCTGTAAGTAAAATAGCTTCAGTGCTTCCTTTCCAATCTATTTCTTTCATTTCATTTTCTCGTTTACTTATTGCACTAACTAGTAGTAAAGATGAGAGCAGACATCCTTGTCTTCATCTGGATTTGTAGGGTAGGGTAACAATAAGTATTTCATCCTTAAGAATGATAGTAGTAGGTTTTCATTGATGCCCTCTGTCCTCCCTGTTTCTTTGTTTGCTAAGAGTTTTTATTGTGGATGGGCACTGAGTTTTTTTCAAATGCTTTTTCCTCCCCATTTATCAAAATGATGATGTGGTTTTTCTCTTTTATTTTATGGATGGTGTGATTTACATTGATTTTCTGTGTTAGACCAACCTTGCATTCCTGGGATAGATTCTTCTTGGTCATAATATTTAATTATAATAAGTAATATTGTAATTCAATATATTGCTAGATTAAATTTGCTAATACTTTATTAAGTTTTAGATCAGTATTTATGAGGAATATTAATGTTAATAGTTCAATGTTAATTAATATTAATAGTTTCTAATTTGTTTTTCCTGTAATGTCTTTTTCTGGTATTGTAGGGGTCTATCTTGGTCTTGTAAAATGAGTTTGGAAGTACTTCCCTCCTCTTCTCTTTTGTGAAAGTGTTGCTGTAAAATTATTAGATTAAGTGTAATGTTTGTATTTGGTGGAATTTATCAAGGAAATCTGGGGCTGGAGTGTTTGTTTTCTTCTCCTTGGTTAGGAGAAGGTTTTTGAGGATTAATTCTAGTCAGACTTACAATTCATCTTGTTTCAGTTTCATTGTGTTTTATAGGAGTTTATTATTTCACTTGAGTTGTAGAATATATACATAAGGTTCTTCGTAATATTGCCTACAACCTTTTATTATTTATTTATTATTTATTTAGCCTACTACCTTTTAAAATAGAATATGAGATGCAATGTATATGAGATGGGAGTGTTTCCTCTTTATTCCTAATTTTGGTGATTTGGTTTTTTTTCTCTATTGATTTTTCTTGCTACGGTTTATCAATTTTATTAATTTTTCCCAAGAATAAAATTTTGGCCTTTTAAATGTTCTCTGTTTTATGTTTATTTCCTATGTCATTGTCTTCTGCTGTTACTATTTTCTTCCTTTTTAAAATTTCAGGCTTAATTTGCTCTTCTTTTTTCTACCTTCTGAAGTTAGAAACTTAGATAACTCATTTTAAACATTTCTTGTTTTTTAGTATAAATAGTTATGATTGTAAATTATCTTTAGTCATTTCTTAGAATCCTGTAAATTCTGATATGTTGTGTTTTCATTGTCATTCAGTTTAAAATAAATAATTTCTAATTTCCTTTTTTTATTTTTGTAGTGTGTTATTTAATTTTCCTAACATTTGGGGATCTTTTTAATAACTTACTGATATTTATTTCTAGTGTAATTTTGTTTTTGTTAGAGAATTTACTCTGTAAAATGTCAATCTTTTAAAATTTTTTAAGACTTTATGGACTAGCATGTGGTCCATCTTTGTGATTGTTCCATATGCTTTTAGAAAGAAATTGTATTTTGCAGCTGTTGTGATTAATATTCTGTAAATACCATTTAGGTCAAGTCAACAGTATTGTTCAACTGATTAATAGCTTTATTGACTTCTTACCTAATTACTCGGACCTACTGAGAGAGGATTGTTAAAATCTCCAACTATGATTGTGGATTTTCTCTAATTTGGTTTTTACTTCATGTATCTTGAATCTCTAAACACACATTTAGACTTGTTATATCTTCCTGGTGAATTGACCTTTTTATTGTTGTGAAGTGTTTCTCTTTTTTTTTTTTTTTTTTTTAAAGATTTTATTTATTTATTTGACAGAGAGATAGAGAGAGAGAACAGGTAGGCAGAGAGGCAGGCAGAGGGAGACGGAGAGGCAGGCTCCCCGCCGAGCAGGGAGCGCGATGCAGGGCTCGATCCCGGGGACCCTGGGATCATGACCTGAGCCGAAGGCAGCCGCTTAACCGACTGAGCCACCCAGGCGCCCCTGAAGTGTTTCTCTTTATCTCTGATAAACTCTCATCTTTATCTGATGCTAATATAGCGACATTAATTTTCTTACACATACTGTTTCCATAGAATATCTTTTTTATTCTTTTACTTTTAACCTTATGTTTCATTATATTTATTTTATTTAATTTATTTTTTTTAAGATTTTATTTATTTGATAGAATGAGACAGCGAGAGAGTATGAGAGGGGGGAGGGTCAGAGGGAGAAGCAGACTCTCCGCTGAGCAGGGAGCCCGATGTGGGACTCGATCCCGGGACTCCAGGATCATGACCTGAGCTGAAGGCAGTCGCTTAAATGACTGAACTACCCAGGTGCTCTGTTTCATTATATTTATTTATTTATTTTATTTATTTATTTTTTAAAAGATTTTATTTATTTATTTGAGAGAGAGAATGAGATAGAGCATGAGAGGGGGTAGGGTCAGAGGGAGAAGCAGACTCCACGCTGAGCAGGGAGCCCGATGCAGGACTCGATCCCAGGACTCCAGGATCATGACCTGAGCTGAAGGCAGTTGCTTAACCAACTGAGTCACCCAGGTGCCCGTTTCATTATATTTAAAGTGGATATTTTGTAGTGTCTTGATATATTATCCAGCCTGATAATCTTTGGCTTTTAATTAGAGTGCTTAGTCCATTTACACTTACTGTAATTATTGATATGGTTAGTTTTAAGTCTACCATTTTAATTTTTTTCTCATTTGTTTCATCTATTTTTTTCTTCCTGTTTTTTTCATATATTCTTTTGGATAAATGAAATATTTCTTTAATTCTATTTGAATTCTTCTGTTGGCCTTTTAAAAAAGATTTATTTATTTTATCTATTTATTTATTTATATTTAAAGACTTTTTTATTTAATTGACAGAGAGAGAGACAGTGAGAGAGGGAACACAAGTAGGGGGAGTGGGAGAGGGAGAAGCAGGCTTCCTGTGGAGCAGGGAGCCCGATGCGGGGCTCCATCCCCGGACCCTGGGATCATGACCTGAGCTGAAGGCAGATGCTTAACCGACTGAGTCACCCAGGCGCTCCTATTTATCTATTTTAGAGAGAGAGAGAGAGAGAGTGCATGTGTGTGCATGTGTGTGCAGGGAGTGGGGGGAGGGGCAGAGGGCAAGGGAGAGAGAGAATCTCCAGCAGACTCCCTCCTGAGTGGGGAGCCCAACTTGGGGCTCGATCCCACAACCCTGATATCATGACCTGAGTTGGATGCTTAACTGACTGAGCCACCCAGCTGCCCCACTTCTATTGACTTTTCAGCCATACCTCTTCATATTATTATTTTGTGGCTACTTTAGGGATTATAATAAACTTTCTTAAGTTTTCACATTCTTTTTAAGGTTTATATTGTGTTACTTCATATAAAATATTTTTGAAGGTATTTTGTTTAGTTTATTTTTATTTTAATTGCAGTGTAGTTAACATACAATGTTACATTAGTTTCTGGAGTAAAATACAGTGATTCAAAAATTCTGTACTTTCCTCACTGCTCATCAAGATAGTACACTCTTAATCCCCATCACCTATTTGTCTCTCTTTTGTTTCCCTTTGTTCATTTGTTTTGGTTGTTAAATTCTACATGTGAATGAAATCATACGGTATTTGTCTTTCTCTGACTGACTTTGCTTAGCATTTTACTCTCCATCTCCATCCATGTTGTTGCAAATGGCAAGATTTCATTCTTTTCTGTAACTGAATAATATTCCATTGTGTGTGTGTATATGTGTGTGTGTGTGTATACACACTACATCTTTATCCATTCATCTATCGATGGACAGTTGGGCTGCTTCCATAATTTGGCTGTTGTAAGTAATGCTGCAATAAACATAGGCGTGCATATCCTTTCGAATTAGTGTTTTCATTTTCTGTGGGTAAATATCCAGTAGTGCAATTACTAAATCATATGGTAATTCTATTTTTAAGTTTTTGAGGAAACTCCATACTGTTTTCCATGGTGGCTATACCAGTTTGCATTCTCACCAATATTGCATGAGGGTTTCTTATTTTCACACCCCTGCCAACACTTGTTTCTTGTGTTCTTGATTTTAGCCATTCTTACAAGTGTGAGATGATAGCTCATTGTGGTTCTGATTTGCATTTCCCTGATGATGAATGATGTTGAGTGTCTTTTCATGTGTCTGTGGTCATCTGCATGTCTTCTTTGGAGAAATGTCTGTTCATGTCTTCTGCCCATTTTTTCATTGGGTTATTTGTTTTTTTGGTGTTGAGTAATATAAGTTCTTATTTATTTATTTATTTATTTATTTATTATGTTAATCACCATACATGGTCACATTTGACTCTGAAACTTGGGCTTTTAATCACTAGAGTCAACTACATATTCAGAGGAAGAAATTACACGAAGTCATAGAGTTACATTCCAAAACATCCTCATTCATGCATTCATTCATTTACAACAGATACATCTGTGATTGCTTACTCTATGCATACCACCATACTAAGTGTTGCAAGTGTTCTGTTGAGTCAGTCATTTTCTATGTGATTCATACTCCTGTGGTGCTTAAAACCAATGGGAGAAACAAATATCAAGTAATCACGATAGTATTTATGTACAGATTGAGGTAAATGCTTACAGTAAAAACAACAGTTTTATTTTTTTTTTATTTTATTATGTTATGTTAATCGCCATACATTACGTCATTAGTTTTTGATGTAGTGTTCCATGAGTCATTATTTGCATATAACACCCAGTGCTCCATGCAGAACGGACCCTCTTTAATACCCATCACCAGGCTAACCCATCCTCCCACTCCCCTCCCCTCTAGAACCCTCGGTTTGTTTTTTCAGAGTCCATCATCTCATGGTTCAGCTCCCCCTCCAATTCCCCCCCTCATTCTTCCCTTCCTGCTATCTTCTTCTTCTTCTTTTTTTTTTTAACATATGATGTATTATTTGTTTCAGAGGTACAGATCTGTGATTCACCAGTCTTGCACAATTCACAGCGCTCACCATAGCACATACCCTCCCCAGTGTCTTTCATCCAGCCGCCCCATCCCTCTCACCCCCCACCACTCCAGCAATCCTCAGTTTGTTTCCTGAGATTAAGAATCCCTCATATCAGTGAGGTCATATGATACATGTCTTTCTCTGATTGACTTATTTCGCTCAGCATAACACCCTCCAGTTCCATCCACATCATTGCAAATGGCAAGATTTCATTCCTTTTGATGGCTGCATAATATTCCATTGTATATATATATACCATATCTTCTTTATCCATTCATCTCTCGATGGACATCTTGGCTCTTCCCACAGTTTGGCTATTGTGGACATTGCTGCTATAAACATCGGGGTGCACGTACCCCTTTGGATCCGTACTTTTGTATCTTTGGGGTAAATACCCAGTAGTGCTCTATTTTCAACTTTTTGAGGAACCTCTATACTGTTTTCCAGGGTGGCTGCACCAGCTTGCATTCCCACCAACAGTGTAGGAGGGTTCCCCTTTCTCCGCATCCCTGCCAACATCTGTCATTTCCTGACTTGTTAATTTTAGCCATTCTGACTGGTGTGAGGTGGTATCTCACTGAGGTTTTGATTTGTATTTCCCTGATGCCGAGTGATGTTGAGCATTTTATAAGTTCTTTATATATTTTGGATACTAATTCTTTTTCAGGTAGGTCATTTGCAAATATCTTTTCCCATTCAGTATGTTGTCTTTTAGTGTTGTTGTTTCCTTTGTTATGCAGAAGCTGCTTTTTAAAAAAGATTTTATTTATTTATCTGAGAGAGAGAGAGAGCAGACAGTGCAGAGAGAGTATGAGCAGGGGGAGGCACAGAGTGAAAAGCAGACTCCCCACTGAGTGGGAGCCTGATGTGGGGCTCAATCCTAGGACCCTGAGATCATGACCTGAGCCACAGGCAGTTGCTTAACCAACTGAGCCACCCAGGAACAACTGTTGTGTAGAAGCTTTCTATTTTGATGTAGTCCCAATAGTTTGTTTTTGCTTTTATTTCCATTGCTTTAGGGGACCTATCTAGAAAAAAGTTGCTATGGCTGATGTCAGAGAAATTACTGCCTGAGCTCTCTTCCTGGATTTTTATAATTTCAGGTCTCATGTTTAGATCGTTAATCTATTTTGAATTTATTTTTGTGTATGGTGTAAGAAAATGGTCTAGTTCCATTCTTTTGCATGTAGCTGTCCTGTTTTCCCAGCACCATTTGTTGAAGAGACTTTTTTCTCATTGCATATTCTTACTTCCTTTGTTGAATATTAATTCACCATATAACTTTGGGTTTATTTCTGGGCTTTCTATTCTGGTCTCTTGATCTATGTGTCTTTTTTTGTGCCATTACCATACTGTTCTGATTACACAGCTTTGAAGTATAACTGGAAATCTGAAATCGTGATGCGTCTAGCATTGTTTTTCCTTTTCAAGAGTGCTTTGGCTATTCAAGGTCTTTTGTGATTCCTTACAAATTTTAGGATAATTTGTTCTGGTTCTGTGAAAAATGCTGTTGATATTTTAATAGGGATTACATCAATCTGTAGATTGCTTTGAGAAGTATGGACATTTTAATAATATTAATTCTTCCAATCCATGAGCATAGAATATCTTTCCATTTTGTTTGTTGTCTTAATTTCTTTCATCAGTATTTTGAGAGGATAGGTCTCTTAACCTCATTGGTTTATTTATTCCTAGGTATTTTATTATTTTTGGTGCAATTGTAAATGGGATTGCTTTGTAAATTTCTGTTACTTCATTATTAGTGTATAGAAATGGAATGGATTTCTGTACATCAATTTTGTATCCTGTGACCTTACTGAATTCATTTATCAGTTCTGGTAGTTTTTTGGTGGAGTCTTTCTTTGGGGTTTTCTGTATAGAGTTTCATGCCATCTGCAAATAATGAAAGTCTTACTTCTTCCTTACCAATCTGGATGCCTTTTATTTTTTTCTCTTGTCTGATTGCTGTGGCTAGGACTTCCAGTACTGTGTTGAGTGAAAGTGGTGAGAATGGACATTCTTATCTTGTCCCTGACCTTGGGAAAAGCTCTCAGTTTTTCCCTATTGAGTATGATGTTAGTTGTGGGTTTTTCATATATGGCCTTTATAATGTTGAGGTATGTTCCTTCTAAACCTACTTTGTTTTGAGGGTTTTTGTCATGAATGGATATTGTATTTTGTCAAATGCTTTTTCTGCATCTGTTGAAATGATCATATGATTTTTATTCTTTCTGTTGCTGATGTGATATATCACATTGATTGGTTTGCAAATATTGATCCATGCATTATGGGAATAAATCCCACTTGATCGTGGTGTACTTCATGTAAAATTAATTATCTTACAACAGTATAGTTTTCTTCACCACCTCCCATCCTTTGTGTATTGTTGTAAAGTATTTTATATATTTTATCTTATTTTTTATTTTTAGAGAGAGAGAGCGGGGAAGGGAGGGGCAGAGGGAGAGGGTGAGAGAGAATCCCAAGCAGGCTCCACACTAGGTGTGTGGCTTCATCTCATGACCCTGAGATCATGACCTGAGCCCAACTTAAGAGTCAGACGCTTAACCACCTGAGCCACCTTAGGCATCCCTATTGTGATGTATTTTAAATATATGTACATTATAGGGGCACCTGGGTGGCTCAGTCAGTTTAGTGGCACCTTCGGCTCAGGTCATGATCCCAGGGTCCTGGGATCGAGCCCTGCATCAGGCTCCCCACTCAGCAGGGAGTCTGCTTCTCCCTTTGCCCCTCCCCTGCTCCTCCCCCCCCCCAAATAAATAAATAAATAAATAAATAAATAAATAAATAAAATCTTTAAAAAAATAAATATATGTACATTATAAATCTCACAATACAGTGTTACTGGTTTATTTAAATAGTCATTCTTTAAAGAAACTAAGAAACCAGTCTATTTTAATTACCCATAATTTGCTATATCTGTGCTTTCCATTTCTTTAGATCCGAGTTTCATTTGTCACTTTTCTTTATCCTGAACAACTTTGTTTAGTCTCTTATTGTGTGGGTCTGCTGGTGAAGAATTTTCTCAACTTTCATTTATTGCACGTCTTTATTTTCTTTTTGTACTTTCACTGCAATATAGAATTGTGTTGGCATTTTTTTCTTCAATTCTTTAAAGCTGCTGTTCCATTGTCTTCTGCCTTTCATTGTTTCCAGTGAGAAATCTGCCATCATTTTTATAATTTTTCCCTGTGATTAGTATCTTTTTGTTCTGGCAGCTTCCATAATTTTCTTTATTTTTCTGAGGCTTTTTCTCTGTATACAACTTAAATGTTGATGTTCTCCAGAAATAGGTCTATAGCTCAGTAGTTAAGGGCATGGACTCTGGAGCCACATCTGCCTGAATCCAACCTCAGTGGCACATCTAATTAGCTGTATGTTCCTTGGGCAAAACCTCTCTGAGCTATAGTTTCCTTACGTATATAATGGGGCTTATGACACTTAAATTGTTGTGAAGATTAAATGAGTTAGTATGTGTAATATGCTTAAAAAGCATATTAAGTAACTATAAGTGTGCCCTGTTTCTATTGTATTTTATCAATCATAACACAAATTAGGTTGTTTTTGTATGGTTTAACATTAATCAGGATGCATCTTATAAGAGATGGCTTCTTAGAATTGCTTTATTCCCGGCTTTGTCAGATTCTTTCCCAGTGGTTTTTGTGTTTCTCCAATAAGCTGGGGCAATTTCAACCTGAGGCAACTTTAAATTGACTTCTCTGTTAGAGGTTTTTGGGACCAATCTGGTGGTATGAATTCAGGTTGGAAAGCTGCATGCTTAACAATTTGTGATTTATCTTCTTATGGAGGTATTTCTCTGCCTTATGCCAGTGCCCAAATTGAGAGATGAACATTTCCTTGAAATTTATTTCTGAATTGTAGATTTATATTTCATTTGTCTTTAGTTTAAAAGAGAGTAGTCCTTTGGGGCCCCAGCTGTATATAGGATTCTTGTATTAGATTCCTCCTCATCTTAGGTGTTTTTTTCCTCTTTTAGTGCTACATAAAATAATGATACATCATATAGTCAAGTGTGGTATTAGATTTGTTGATATTAGGTATCATTATTATTATCACCATCACCATCATCCTCCCTGAGACATCTCTTCTACTTTCATAGCTTCAGCTATATTAATTACAGCAAGAGAAAAGTAATGGGTTGAGGACTTCTGTTTGATGGACATTCCTAGTTTGGAGTGGGTGATTTTGTGGGAGGAAAAGGAAGTAGTAAAGAGGAAAAGAAGTAGTTCAAGAAGTAGGAAAACAAGGATACTAATGTCATGAAAATTAAGTGTTTAGAGCAATGGTTCTCCAACATATCTACATATTAGAATCATCTGGGAATCTTTTTTTTTTTTTAAGATTTTATTTATTTATTTGAGAGAGAGAGAGTGCACAGAGGGAGAGGGAAAAGCAGACTCCCCACGGAGCAGAGAGCCCGATGTGGGGCTCGATCCCAGGACTCTGAGATCATGACCCAAGCTGAAGGCAGACACTTAACCAACTGAGCTACCTAGGCGCCCTTACCCCTGCCTGAATCATGTGGGAATCTTAAACATTTCAATTTTCAGATCACACTTTAGACTGGTTAAATCATGAATTCTTGGTAACTAACCCAGGCATCAGCGTTTTTGGAGTTCTCCACCTGATACCATTGTGTAGAAAAGTTTGGGAGCCAGTGGTTTGCAAAGTTTTAAGAACGATAGGTCATTGAGAATGAGGCTTAAAAATGGGCAAAGAGAGAATAGATGTTAGGTGTTACTAGTAATCCTTTAGTAGAACAGTGAATGAAAAAGTCATAGGGGTTTAAGAATGGAATGTATATATAGCAAGAAAGTGGTGGTAGAGGTATCTTCTGCTTGTTAGATAAAATTGGCCATGCAGGGAGTTGGGAGGTGTGGAAAAGGAAAGGAAAATAGGATGAAGGCCTAAGGAGGCCCTTTTCATTGCTTTTCATTTAAAAGCCCTTTTCATTTGCTTTCCAAAAGAGGCAGCCATACCTTTTCCAAGGCATAGGATACAGTGAAGAGGGACTGAAGATTCTAGAACATGAGAGGATTACTGGAAGAGTTACTATGAAAGAGTCAAAGGGAATGGGATTAAAAATTTATGTAAATGGGGTGCCTGGGTGGCTCAGTTGTTAGGCGTCTGTCTTTGGCTCGGGTCATGATCCCAGGGTCCAGGATCAAGCCCTACATCAGGCTCCCCGCTTGGCTGGAGGCCTGCTTCTCCCTCTCCAGACTCTGTCTGCTGCTTGTGTTCCCTCTCTCGCTGTCTCTCTCTGTCAAATAAATAAATAAAATCTTGAAAAAAAATTTATGTAAATGAATTATTTTTGGAAAATAAGTCTAGTTCCATGTTTGGTGAGTAGAATGGAAAGAAGAGTAGATGAAGGAACCCCATCATACCTGGTACTAAAAAGACAAGAGTTATATTTCCTTGATCTTCTCAGTGGAAGGAAAAGATAGTTTATTCAATAGAGCAAATTTGATCCATAAATTTCATATTCATAAAAATTATCTGGGGAGCTAGTTGAAAATTTAGTTGGAAGATTTCCCTTCAGTGAATCCAGGGGAGGGACAAAGAGTTTGCACTTTCAATAGATGATCCCAGGTTACTTACTAATTTTTGTGGTTCTAAAAGGTCAGGTTTAGGCATACAACTGTCCAAAGGCGTAGTGCTTTTTAACTGCTTTTAGAATTAAAAAAGAGAGAGATGAAGAGATTAATGATAGGATCCCTATGTCGTGATAAAGGCCCACTGGATGCTAAATATCATGATTTTTTAGTTTTGCTAAGTTTTTGTGACTGTCTTTAGCAACTCTCTGAAACCTGAAAACTGACATGGGCAAATTTGTTGTTGGATTCAGGATTTGCATGGCAGAAAATCCAAAGGGGAAAGTTATTTAGGGCATTCATGAGTGAAACATTGAAGACAAGGCCTGATTTCCAGGCAGACAGGTAGTGAGAAGGAATCAGGAGTCTGGGTAAAATTGGAGGGATTAAATAATAGAAAATCACCTGTGATGGGAAGAAGTGCTTTAGTAGCTGTGGAAAGAACAGGTATAAAAAGTGACAGAGAAATTGATTTTATTCAGAGAAGGGACATTAGAAAAGTTAGGCCTTTTCTTTCTTTGCTTGCTTTCTTTCTCTCTCTCTTTCTCTCTTTTATTCAGTTGGTATTGGGGAATGAGGTATTATTGAGGAAAGTCAGGTTTCTATTCAAGTGGAGAAAAATGTCAAGTATCAAGGTATCTCATAGTGGGGCAGTAATAGGGTTGCCAGCAGTTAATTTGAATATTAGATACACAATGAATAATTTTTTAGTATGGGTATGTCACAAATATTGGTTGGGACATACACTAAAAAGTTATTTGTTGTGTATCTGATATTCAAATTAACTGAGTGAGGGTCCTCTACTTTTATTTGTTAAATCTGGCAACCCTGAGTGGAAGTGATGTTTCATAAGACACACAGGAAGGTGTATAATAGTTAGATTGGGAGAAGGTAGACATGGTGGTGGAGTGGAGCTTAGTTGTTTGAGTGTCAAAGTATGAAGTAATCTCAAGGGAACGTTAGTTAGTGGAGAGTGGCAGGTGTGAGTAGTTGAAAGAGGTGCACATTAGAATGGGAGATGGGGCAAAGAATTATATTAGGATGGGGGAACCCTACTGGAATCATTCTTTGTAATTTGATGAAGGAAGATTTTTTGCCAACTTCTTTTACCAACATCTGGAGCTTCTTCTGGAGGATAACTTATTTTTCTGCATACAGAATCAGTAGTATATGGAGTCTCATGGTTTCAGCTTGCCAATGTCTAGTAATTTATCTGCATAATTTCACCCCACCTCCTTTCAACCTCATTTGCTAAAAGGAAGGGAAGAGATTGATGAATAAATATGGTATATGTTCATGAATGTATTTTTGTGTTGCATTGTGAAAAAGCATGTCAGTTTATAAAAAACAAGTTAAATTTTATGATCAATTAAGATAATTAGGCAGATAAATGTTAAAATGTCATTTTGAGTACTGGATTTATCAGTATGTCTTGCTTTTTCTTCTCTTGGGTTTTGAAACAATTTCCTTTTATTTTCCATTTTGACTTTAAATAATTAAAGACAGAGACACCTAGTACATTTCATTCCATGAATAACTAATGTTTTAAATTCTTTTGTTACTTGTTAAGATTATTGAGTAGTATTTTTTCTCCTAAATTGTGCTCAACATACATATCATAGTTTAACTCAAATGAGGGTTTTGTTTTAGAATCTTTGAGTTTGAAAATGTGAGATATTGGGAAAAAATAATTTTAGATATTAGAAAGAGCTACGGAAAGAAAAACTTCAAAGGCTAGTCTGGTGTCAGCTCCTGCCGTGGTCACAGGGTAAACCCTGGAGACCAGGGATTTTGGCAGCAGTTTCAGTGCTTTTAGTTCAATCTCCAGTGTCCCCAAATGTGATGCAGATGCCAGTTTTCTTCTCTAGGGTTCTGATAATGGCATATAATGAGTTGGTTGTTTCCTAGCAACTAAAGAAGCAGTTTTACTTTAGCTGATCCTGCAGTAGGAATGAGACATTTTCCCTTGGTAGTTGGTATTAGTGATTTCCCTGACAATGGAATTTCACTTCTGAATAAGGAATGTTCTCAGCCTTTGGTTTCCTAAAGAATTTTGCTTTTGAGTGTGGGCTAAGCTCTGCTTAATCCTGTATAAAGTGAAAAAAAAAAATTTGAGCTCCATAAGCACCTCTCATGGGAAGAGCCAAAGGAGTTTGATACATCATTTTTCAAATGGCAAGTGATTATACAAAAAGCTATAATAGGTCTGTTTTTCCCAGTGTTTAACTAAGTATTCTACAACCAATTTTTTTTCTGTATTTGATGTTTGAGGTAACAGAGATTTATTAAGTATTGGCTGATGTGTTGTAGAAAAAATATATATGAAATTTTATTACCAGTACCATTTCAATATAAAGTCAATATAACACAATCCTGTTTTCTAATCCATAACCCACTTGATTTCAAACAGTATTCAATACAAAAACGTTATTGTACCTATTATCATTATAGTTGACTTTAAAGTAAACTGTTGAATAGTTCAGTGCTTAAATATTACTAGTTGTAAGGCATCTGTACTTAACCGAATCCTTTCTAAATCCTTATTTGGCAGTACTACTAAATCCAGAGGTCTTCTGATTCTTAAGATAAATGGAAGCATGAGAAAATTACTTCCAGCGACCTTCTTTTAGTCATTCATAGTTTAAACAATTTCTAAAGAAATTACCGTTTTTCATCCTTTGACATAATATAACTAATATAAATTACCTTTCTCATCCAGATTTATATAGTATAATATATTAAGTTTCAGAGGTTCCCAGATGCTTTGGCAAAGAGATAAAATGTTAAATGATGTTCTTAAGATAATTAAGTTAACCATATCTAAATATACCAGAAAAATTTATTGCCTTGCATGAAAAGGTTTATAGACTACACATTAACTATATAGATGAAGGTATAGAATGTCTTCATTGTCAGTTTTGGGCATCTGACCTTCTTACTCATTCCTATCTGTGATTCTTGCATCATTAGAGACTTAGCAGTTCTCATATTTAAAAATATTTAATAAATAAAAATACTTTACTAGGCCTCCATGAAGCATTAGGAAATAAAGAACACTAATTTTTTCTTAAAACCCTTTGAAACAAACACAAAATGTGTAAGTTAGTTATTGCTCTTAGATTTCTTTGGAACCTTCATCTGAGGCTAAAGGGTCAAGCCCCTCTCCTTTCCCCTTTAAAACTATAGATTAGTGAAGAAGGAAATAGAGATATAACTAAAGCCCAATTCTTTGAAATATTTTTCTGAGGCAGTATTATCTAGTAAACAGCTCAGTTTGATTAATCTAGTTTGATCACCATGCATTCATTCATTCATTTAACAATTTATTGAGCTGGCATCAAATAATTATTGCTGTACTTTTAAAATGTCATTGGGCTTTTTGTCATCTGCAACAGCAGACATTTAGCAGTTACTTACCGTGGGGCATTGGTTAGATGCTGAGGACATATGGATGTAGTTCAAGGAGGGGGGTGGGGGGGATGGGCTAGCCCGGTAATGGGTATTAAGGAGGGCACGTATTGAATGGAGCACTGGGTGTTATATGCAAACAATGAATCATGGAACACTACATCAAAAACTAATGATGTAATGTATGGTGACTAACATAACATAAAAAAAAAAGACATATTTCAAAATTGTAAAATAAAGCTTTTAATTACAGACCTACTGTTGACTTGTAGTCATAAGCAAGATATTTAGGTATGTTAGAAATTTTGATGATTCTCAGATACTGTTTAACGATGTTTTATTTCAGCAATCAAAGTTGGAACCTTGAGATCAAGCCTAAGTATTACGTAGTGTTGACCATTCAAGTGGTGGTATTATTACAGGATACCAGATTTCATGGATTCATTTAGGTTCACATGCCATAAAAGGAAACACGTGGTCAGCATTGAAAGAGAACAAGTTCTGAGGAATTAGACACAGCTTATGAATATTAATTGCTGATTATTTCCTCTTACTAAAATACTCTTCTTTTTCCAGTAGTCAGAGATGACCTATATGAGTACCTCCAACTCACTGTGATGACTGAGTACTTACATATGTAGCTTTCGATATTGTAATGTTCTTTTTTCACATGTTGCTATTGTACATATCTAAGAGGGAAAGCTAGTTTTTCAGACTGGCACCAATTGTCCCCAGTCTCCTACCCCAGTCATTTATGCCAGGGTTCTCAAGAGTTAGTGTAGGTCTGGTCAGTGTCATTACTAATTTACTCTTCTGTTCTGGTTCCTGTTAGCACAGGTGTAAAGACACTTTTCACCTGATAAAACTACTTAGTGACCTGAAGGTTTAAGTTGGTAGTTTTATCAAAAAAAAAAAAAAAAAACCAATAGAAATAAAACAAAGCAATGAAAGCATTAAAAAAAGGAGAGTTATTCTTCAGTGTCAACAATTGATATTCTCCTTTCTTACTCTGTGTAGTTTTGGATTGGAGCAATTTGTAAGGCTGGGAGGGCCACGACTCTCGGCACTTCTTTTCTAACCTGATACCTAGGGAAAGCCTCCTGCTGCAGCCCTCTGATTATATGTAGCTGAACCAAACTATCTTCTGCTCTACGTAAGTGATCAGCCTCCTTGGATCACCCCTAGTCCTGGTACCTTTGGAAGATGAAGGTACTTTCCTTTCCTTGGCTGTGAATTCCTTGAATTTCTTCCTTAGGTTGTAGGCCTTTCTGTTACCTCTTGCTCTTTCCTGGATGCAGGAACTAGCATGTCACTTCCTCTTGTCCCATTTGGTAAATCATTAGCTATTTCTTCACACTAGTCCTCTTCTTTGGCAAGGTTAGACTTCTTTACCTATCTAGTTACATGTCCTTCTTACCCAGAACTTTTTAATATGATATTGGGTTTCTCATCTCTGATCTTTCCCTTTCCTCCCAGTTCAAAGCTTTTGTTTACTTTGGATCGGATCTTTTCATCTGAGTAAAAAACAAGTTCTCAGCTCATTTGTAGGCTAACCCATGCTCTAAGAATGATTGATGCTGTGGGCTCGGATTACCAGTTTTACTTCCCTGCCATTGGCTCAAGGGCTTCTGAAATAGAGGTGGGACCTTGCCCTGACTTTTTCCCTTCGTATTAATTTTCATTCTCAACAGTGAACATAAAGAATCAGGAGTCTTACTTTCAGGACGTAGAATGGAGAGAGGGGCACAACTTAATTATCGGTTCCAAATGGGGTATAACAACAGATTTCATTTATGATTGTTCTGGCATCTAAATAAAGAAGTAAGGACAATTAGAAAACCAGAGCATCTGGTTTAACTGTAAGCTTGAATCTGAAAAGAGAGCAGGAAAGGAAGTAACAAGAAAGAGAGAGGATAGACAGGTACCAGGAGATTGAAGTCATCATTGTGATTTAAACTTGGCCAATATTTCATTGATAAAACAAAGGTGCTTGAGTATTCTTTTGTGTGTGGCAACACAGAGAAACTCTTCCCATTTCTTTCTTTGGGTATCTATCTGCCAGGGAGAGGTATCTTCCAGAGGGAATAGAGGTCCTGGGATAGTTCATGTAAGTGTGGGCTCTAACTGTAGCTCTGACATAAGTGCGAAGAATGCTGACTTGTTTGTAGAGAACTGATAAAATGGACTGTCTCATTTAATTCAAGTCAACAATCAAAATCAGTGCAAAAGGAAGCACTAATAGAAAAATGTGCCAAGTCAGTGAAATACATTGATCAAAGGGGAATAGAAGGATGGCAGACACAATTCATTAGCAAAAACTGGTAAGGCTAAAATTATTTGCCTTAGAAAATGAATAAATTAAAAGACCAGTTGCCAAACCCTTATCATATCCCATTTCTACACTTGAGCACTTTAGAATTCCTAAGTTTTTCACTCTTTTGTCTTATTGATACAGATTTTAAAGAATAACCTATACTGATTAGAAGAGTCTAGGATAAGGGTAATTCTAAAGGGAGGGCCTTGTTTTCTGTAGTCATGATTAGGGAGCCTTAATAAAGATCACATAGTTTACTTATTGGGCCCTTAAGGAGAGATTCTTAGAGCTGTGGTCCCTGTCAGTAGGTCAAGGGTTACCCTATCTCCTCAGGTACGGATGGGGAGTCATGGGTTAGAGTTAGATGTTAGAAACCTGCCAGAGCTGTTGAAGATCCAAGAAGGTTTGAACAAATCCCAAGCAGGCTATGAGGGAGAGTTATGGGTACTATTGAGGATTTCATAGGATTATGACCCCTTCTTATTATTTAGGCAGATACTATATTTAATTGATTTTAAGATAAATATATTTCAAATTTTAATATCTCTGAAATTGGAGTATGTTATATAAACAACAGCAGCTTGCATCATATCAGTTTAATTATTAACTTTTTCTCTTTGTTGGTATATAAAATAATGGTGTATTTTATAATCTGTGGTATTTTCTATTTGATGAGATGCAGTAATTATTTTTGTTGCAATTGCTTTAATGCTGATTGAATTGTATTCTTGCCTTTCCCACAATCACTGCAGAGTGATTCCATATCATTCATTTTGGTCACGTGTTTTTTGTTGTTGTTGTTTTGTTTTTTTTTGTTGTTTTTTATCAGGTTTTTGTTTTTTTTTTCCATTGTTGGAGACTGTTTTTAAGCTGCTGGTGGCAATTTTGGCAACCTGTTCATTCTCTTTCATTCCTCTATCAATAGCTTAATTCTCCCTCTCATTACTTACTCAGAGACTGCCAGATTATTCTTCCCAGTATGTAACTCTCATGATGTCAGTCATTTCAAAGACTATCAGTGTCTCCGTATTTACTTATTAAAGCCACCTACCCTCTAACTTTATTCATTCTTTCAATGGTTAGATTTTAGACAAATTGTAGTTAAGGAAGGCATGAAACCTGTCACCATAGATTCTTTCCTGTGAACCTTCATATACTGAATTTTTTTTAAATTGTCAATGCTATGTGATCATTCATAGTTTGAAAATAATGCTATACTAATTTACATTCATATGGTTGTATGTAATACTTGTTTTACGTAATATTAGTTAATTTTATGTTGATAAAAAGAAATGACTTATGGTGAATTAAAACATTTTCAAAACTTTCTTTTTTGTGTTTATGCTAAGCCTGTACATATATTTTTAAGTAAAAATATGTTAGATGTTAGAACTAATTTGTTTTGATAGAGTCTTAAGTCTGGTGTATTAGTTATTTAAATGTAGAAAACAAGAGATTAAATAGGTTGAATTAATGTATCCTTAGATAATTCTGTACTACTAAAAATAGCTAGCTATTGTTGGGTGTTCATTATGTGTAAGCACTGTTGATCTGTATTATCTCATTTAATCCACACAATTCTGTACAGTAGATACTGTTGTTATTTGGTGAATGAAGAAACTGAGGCATTAAGAGATTAAATAACTTGGGCAGGGCCCCATAAGTAATTTCTCTGATTCTGTAAGCTGAATTTTTTAGCTATACAACTGAAGTTTTTTTTTTTTTTTTAAGATTTTATTTATTTATTTGAGAGAGAGAGAATGAGATAGAGAGAGCATGAGAGGGGGAGGGTCAGAGGGAGAAGCAGACTCCCTGCTGAGCAGGGAGCTCGATGCGGGACTCGATCCTGGGACTCCAGGATCATGACCTGAGCCGAAGGCAGTCGCCCAACCAACTGAGCCACCCAGGCGCCCCACAACTGAAGTTTTAAAAGGTTCAGGTTTTCACTTTAATATTATCTTTAATATTATTGGAATGCTAATTGATATTAATATATTAAGAGCATTCCTTTGTCAATTGTCTGCAGATTTTTTATTTTATAGTTTGTACATTGTAAGACATATCTGAGAGAATGTCTTTGAAATCTTTTAGCTCTGATACTCATTATTTAAATCTACTTTTTCAGTCTACCTCATTACATTTTATTAATTTAGATAATATGTTATTTTGGGGCAGTTTTATATGGGGATGAGTTATAAAGTCTTTTTAGTAGTGTTTGGCAGTGAGAAGTTTGACAAACATTTTTATGTTATGATGTCAGTAACTGTAGTAATATAAGTTATTTGTAAACTGTAGTAGTTATAAAATGCTTTTTTTTTAATTAAAAAATTGAATTGTTTTATAAGTATCCATTATTTGGACTTAATCATACTTCACTGAGGTACAATGGCATTTCGTAGGCAGTTACCTAGAAAAAGCTATAATTCAGTAAAAGGAAATGACTTTCTCGGTCAGTGACATAGCCAGTGTCTATTATATCCAAATTAAAACACAATAGTACTTTTCTTAGTATTTAATTGTTGAGACTTCTTCATTGCTTAGTGGAATTTATGGAAGCACTTGGCCGGTAGTAGTTCAGTAGACTAGTTACTGTTCTAGTAATTTCAGTTAGACATTTTCAGCTATTGAAAGCTCAGGTAGTAAGTTCTTTTCAAATAATTTTTTCCCCTTGCAAACAAACTTATTTAGACAGAACAGATGTTGCAGAGAATTTAGACCAAATATGAAGTTAGAGGGCATAGTTCCCACAAGACTGACCTCACTTCTGACACCAGTTACAATTTTAGGGGTTCCCAAGACCACCCTTAGATTTAGTAATTTGCTAGAAGGATTCACAGAACTCACTGAAAGGTCTATACTCATGTGTATGGTTATTGCAGGGAAAGGAAACAGATTAAAATCAATCAAGGGAAGAAGCACACAGGGCAGCATCTGGGTAATTACCAAATGCAGAGCATCCATTGTCTTCTTCCTGTGGAGTGAGGACACATTACTTTCCTGGTGTTGATGTGTGATGTCATGCACAGAGTATTGCCAGGCAAGGAAGCTCACCTGAGTCTTGGTTTTCAGAATTTTTTTTCTTTTTCTTATTCTTTTTTTTAATTAAAAAATTTTTAAAAAATTTTTAATTCAGTTAATTAACATAAAATGTATTGTTGGTTTCAGAGATACAGGTCTGTGATTCATCAGTCTTATATAATACCCAGTGCTCCTTACATCACATGGCTTCCTTAATGTCCATCACCCAGTTATCCCATCCCACTGCCCCCTTTCCCTCCAGCAACCCTCAGTTTGTTTCCTATGATTAAGAGTTTCTTAAGGTTTTGTCTCCCTCTCTGGTTTCGTCTTGTTTTATTTTTTCCTGTCTCCCCCTATGATCCTCTTTTTTGTTTCTTAAATTCCACATATCAGTGAGATATATGATAATTGCCTTTCTCTGATTGACTTATTTCACTTAGCATAATACCCCCTAGTTCCATCTATATTGTTGCAAATGGCAAGATTTCATTTTTTTGATGGTTGCATAATATTCCATTGTATATATATATACCACATCTTCTTTATCCATTCATCTGTTGATGGACATCTGGGCTCTTTCCATAGTTTGGCTATTGTGGACATTGCTGCTATAAGTATTGGGGTGCACATGCCCCTTTGGACCTCTACATTTGTATCTTTGGGGTAAATACCCAGTAGTGCAGTTGCTGGGTCTTAGGGTAGATCTATTTTCAACTTTTTGAGGAACCTCCATACTGTTTTCCAGAGTGGCTGCACCAGCTTGCATTCCCACCAACAGTGTAGGAGTGTTCCCCTTTTTCTGTATCCTTACCAACATCTGTTATTTCCTGACTTGTTAATTTTAGTCATTCATACTGATGTGAGGTGGTATCTCATTGTGGTTTTGATTTGTATTTCCCTGATGCCGAGTGATGTTGAGCATTTTTTTCATGTGTCTGTTGGCCATTTGGATGTCTTCTTTGGAGAAATGTCTTTATTGGGATTCTTGTCATGTGGTCATGATTGATTGTTCATGTGGCTGATCTCAGTCTCTAGTCTCTAGCTGCTCCAAGCATGACCCAAAGCCCCCACACTAAATTACATTGTTATTGTCTGGCTAACCCAAGGCCCCAGGTGAACAAAGACCTTAGATTACTTCCCAGAAGCTGGTCAAAGGCCATTTTTTTGTGGGGGAAAGGGGGGCTTTTTGGGCAAGGTTAAATTCTTTACTATACAGATACAATGTGAATAATACTGGTTTCTAGAATGAATCTATGTCTGAGGCTAAATTTGGATATTAATCTAGTATGTTGGAAACACTGTTACTGAGAATTTCTAAATATTTTAACTCAGAATTCCCATTCCTGGAAAGTATAGTTGGTCTGGACTGTGGAGTTTTCCAGCCAGAGAGATGGCTGGGATTGCTTTGGATATCTTGAGGCCTACTAATTCTGTTACACCCTGTATTCCTGTCACTCACTCTTGGTAATTGCCCAAATATAAGGTCATTAAAAAACAAAATTCTCTTTTTTATACTGTTTAGGACTTCCTTTCTCCTAAACCTATATTTTCCTTCCTCTTCTTCCCAAATTGTTATTTGTTTTTGAGCTCCAGTTTATATTAAATGAATTCTCCTTAATAACCTTAACTGAAAACTCCTCTATCTCTTTGCCGTAACTGAAAACTGCTGTTCTTTGTAGACACTGCTTTTCACAAAGTCTTCTTAAGTGGATGCAGCTCATTCTTTACTCATTCTCTACCCGTGGGTTTAGGGTGAGGTTTGGCATATTCCTAGGGCAGCTTCTGTTCTAGCACTCCTCCATAATTATATTCTTTTTAATAATTGTGGTTATTAAAAGTACACTCACCTTCTCCCTCTCTTCTTTGATTACCTTTTTTCGTTTCTTAAAGACAGTGACACTTCCTTTTCATTCCAGTTCTAGCCACCATCTTGGATGACTTCAGAGTCTAAGTACACACTCCAGTTAATATCCTTAGCCTTTCAATTTCTTCACTTTCTTAGTGTGAGTGCCCTCAACCTTTGTTCTACTTCAGCCATCCGTTCTCGTGGTACACCCTCATTGTCCTTATCTTACCGTATCAGCTCATCCTTTCTTCCCTCTTATTATGGCCACTGCACCTCAGGTTCCTTGGCTGTGCCACTCTGCCTGTCTTTTCATACCTTTCATTTCTTTTCTAACAGAGACCCATTATTTCGTTGCCTTGCTGATAACTTCATCTCCTTTGTACCCTTGTTTTTCCATTGTATCACCTACCTCAACTCCAGTCTAGAATGGATTCAGCATTCTCCTTTCTCTGTTCTTCCTCTCAGGCTGCTGGGTGCTACTAGAGAAGTCCTTACAAATGGCACTCTGAATTAATGATTTCTAACATTGAATCCTCTGTTGTCCAGTAATCCCTAGGAAGTTTTTTCTTCTATTCTTTTTTCTCTCTCTTGGCTAGAAACCCGTTATCCTCATGGGGACTATTGAAAAATCTGCTTTGTTATTCTGAAGACGTCTTTCCTCCCGTATACCTCCCCTTGACTTTTATTGGTTGATCTGATTTTCTGCTTTACAAAGAAAATTGAATTTATGTGGTACAAACTCTTTCAAGTCCTGTGCAGCCCTCTTACAAACTTATCTCTAGCTAAACTCATTCTTGCCCTTTTCCTTTTGTGTCTTTGGTTTCTTTCTCTTTTTTTTTTTTAAATTTTTTTTTAAAGATTTTATTCATTTATTCATGAGAGACAGAGAGAGAGAGAGAGAAGCAGAGGGAGAAGCAGGCTCCCAAGGAGCAGGGAGCCCGATGTGGGACTCGATCCCAGGACCCTGGGACCATGACCTGAGCCGAAGGCAGACGCTTAACCATCTGAGCCACCCAGGCGCCCGGTTTCTTTCTCTTTATTAACTCTTTCACATCAGCATTTAAACATGCATGAGGCAGACAGTATTGACTGACTATATCTCCCTTACTGCCTCAAAATAGAGTCTGGAAAGTCACATAGTTTCTCAGCTTCTCTTATAGCGAAGAGGAGCCAACCATGTGACCTAGTTCTAACCAATGAGACATGAGGGAAAGTCTGATGTGGGGGATGGGGCTCTGGGTAAGGTGTTTTGCTTACTAACAGAGGTCCAAGGTTTGTAATTCCCCTTTCTTTTTGTTGGAAATATGTTGTGTGGACATGAGGCCTGGCAGTGGTAGTCATTTTGTGGCAGAGCTTGGTCTGATGACATCTCTGAGATTCTGACAAAACCCTAGAGGTGTCTCCTTTCAGACTTTTTGTTAAATAAGCAATAAATGTCCCAGTGGTTTAAGCATTGTTTGTTATGTTTTCTGTTACTTTCAACTGAAAGCTTTTTAACTTACAATGGGTAAGTTTCTTCCCCAAAAAACCAAGAATAAGCAACTCTGTTTTGACTCCATTAGATACTGGTCTAATTTTCCTTCTTCCTTGTAGCCAAGCTTCTTGAAAGAATTTTCTAAATCTGTCTCTTATTACTTTATCTTCCATCTACTTCTGTCTATATTTATCTTTACCACATGTTAGCCAGGGTCGCCAGAGGTTTTTTTTTTTTTTTTTTTTAATGCTTTATATACTTTTCAGTTCTTATTTTAATTGATCTCTCTACAGTATTTGGTTAGTTAACCTTAATCTTCAAATACTCTTCTCCATTAGTTTCCATTACACTACATTCTCCTATGCTGTATACTTTTTATCTTCTCTTTCTCATTCTACTTTATAGTTTCTCTTCCTCTATTCATTTTTTTTTTTAAGATTTTATTTATTTGACAGAGAGAGACACAGCGATAGAGAGAACACAAGCAGGGGGAGTGGGAGAGGGAGAAGCAGGCCTTCCGTGGAGCAGGGAGCCCGATGCGGGGCTTGATCCCAGGACCCCGGGATCATAACCTGAGCCGAAGGCAGACGCTTAACCATCTGAGCCACCCAGTTGCCCCTTCCTCTGTTCATTTTTAAAATATTCGTCCTCAGCACAGGTATAGCAATCCCAATTTTTTAGGCCTAGAGACTAAGTGATCTTAGGTCGTATAATTAGTAGATGGTGCAGCCAACATTTGAAGAGAGTGTAAAGCCTTTATAATTCAGCTCTTGGAATCTCTGTGATCTTGTGCTTTCCTTGGACAATATCATTCAGTCCTGAAGCCTGGATACATATGTTCATCCGCAAAATGTCTCCTGAGTTGTAGATACACCCATCACAAGTGCAACTGCCTACTGGGTAGCTCTGCTTGACAGTCTATAGCTACCTCAAAGTCTGGAAGTCCAGATTAGAACTCTTCATTGTCCCGCACACATGTGACCCTCCTCCCTTACTTTGTGACAAAGGCTGATGGGCATTATCATCCACGTAGCTGTTAAGGCCAAAATCCTGGGTGTCATCTTTGACTCATCCTTCTTTTTCTCCTACTGTTCATATTCATTGTGTCCTGTTCTCCCATCTCTGCTGCTCTCCCTCCCCCAGTGTAGTCCACCCTTGTCTCTCTCCCCAGGAAAGCTGTAACAGACTCCACATCTATATCCCTGTATAATCTGAGACAGTCTGACTAATCTTTCTTAAATGCAGATCTCATCATGTTACTTTCCTGATTTAGACTCTTTAGTGACAACTTGTTGTTTTCTGGACAAAAGTTCAAAATCTAATTTGGGAAATAAGGCCCTTCTTGATCTGATCACAGCTTACTCCCCGACTCCACTCTCTGCTCCAGCTGTCCTAAATTATTTGCTATTCCTGGATTCATCTTGCACTTTCTTGCCTCTAGGACTCCCCTCATGCTCTTCTTTTGTGCCTGAATAGTCTTTTCTATAACTCCATCTTGTTCTTCAGGTTTTAGCTTAGATGTCCCCTCCTTTGCGAAAGCCTGCTGCAGTACCCCTTCCCCCTTAATAAGAGCTCTTGTGTGTCTGTGGTGCCTTGAAAGGGCCACCCACTGTATTGTCTCAGGGCCTTTGTACATGCTGCTTCCTCTGCCTCTGCTCCCTGTTGCTGTTTGTTTGACATAATGCTCTGTGGTAGTCCTACTTTTTCCCCCATCACAGCTAAGAAATCCTTGTTCATTTTGTGAAATTTGAAACCATTCTCTTGCATTCCTAGGAACTTAAAATATTGAATAGTTTGCTTTTATGTCTCCTTCCCCCTTGATCCAAGCCCTCAAAAACAAAATAGAAACCCAAGTCTGTTCTTTAGCTTTATGCTTCTCCAAGCAAGCTGACATTGCCTAACTTGAGAATCGATTATGTGCCAGAAGTCAGCTGGTGCTATTTGGAAAAAAAAATGGCATTTGCAGCTTTCAGCTCTAGCCACTGAACCTGACAAGTTCTGACATCTCTTCTCTTGGCTGCCTCTTACTTCTTTTTCTGTTTCCATGGAAATGGACATCAGATCACAGAAACATAGTAAGATACTGGTGGCTAATTGCTGTTGCAGATTTCTGAATTCTCTTAGTTTGTGGAGTGATTATTTCAGTGACTCTTGCCCACTGTGCAGTATGTGGTAGTTAGCCAAAACATCTAAGGCAGTTTCTGGATTTGAGAGCCAGATGATGTTTCCCAAGTGTCACTAACTAGAATCCCAAAATGTATTTCCTGTTTCAACTCCCACAGAAAATATATTTTAATTTAAGAACTGTAATCTTGTCAGAGTAGAGCGCTAGATTTCAAACCAGGAGATCTGGCCCTAGTCCCAGATCTGCTCTTGTCTCACTGTTTGACCTTGGTCAATTTTGTTATATTTATTGAGAGAACCCATTGCTACTACTTAGCCCTGGAGCTTATTTACAAGTGTCCTAGAGGAAAGACTGCCTTTCTACCAGTATGTTTTAATAGAAAACATAGAAATAAGATATGCAACTAATTTTAGTTAAGGAAATCAAACAAGGTTTCTAGACATCTAAAATGGAAAAATGCTTTTAATTCCAGCTCTATCTTCAACTTCTGTAACATAGGTTAGAGAGGCTTGTCATATGGCTAGAAATATTAGCTTGAGATTCTCTTTTTAATATACATGTAGTTTCCCAAGACACATACATCCTATCCTATGGCAAAGTAAAGTGATTAAATTTATAGTTGAAGTATTCTGTTCATTTCCTATTTAATGGAGAAAGTTATTGCATTGCTTATCTAATTTGTATTTTATTCACATCCAGGATGTAGGAGGATTTGCCACAGCCATATGCCTCTATAGTAGGCTTATCTATGCCAGGTCAGGATTTCCTTGTAAATCTAAATTTAGAACTTGGAAAGCCAGGTTTTGTTAAGTGCAAGAAGGGACTGCCATATAAGAGAGATTAGTATTGCTGAGCCACTTCTTCAGCTGATAGTGTCTGCTTTATATCAAATGAACTTGAGTAATTGAAATTGAGTATGAGAAGAATAAATCTCTTTTTTCATGACTACACAGAATAAAATACAGGTTATACCAAAGTCCCACTTGGTAGTTGCATGTGTACAGATATAAACCATACATGAAAAGACATTATTAGTAATTTAAATGGGAAGTAATCCATTTTACACTTTGATATTTTCCCCACTGTCTGCTGCATAAAGTTTAACTTATTAGCCTAATATTCAAGGGCATTCATATTTTGACCCTGTCTAACCCTTTAACCTCATTTCTCTCTTCTCCTTTCTACATTCTGTGTATCACAGGCAGCCTTCACTGAACTCATTAAGGTTCTCACAGCCCTTCATGTACTTTGGGCTCTTTCTATTTCCTATGGACTATCCCTCATTCCTGGTAATTACTTGCTCCCTTCTTTCAAAACTTCAGCTCAAATATTACCTATTCTGTAGTGCTGTCCAGTACAGTAACCACTAGCCACATATGGCAATTAAAATTAATTAAAAATAGAATTCAGTTCCTCAGTCATATTAGCCTCATTTTAAGTGTGCAATAGCTAGTAGTTAGTGGCTACTGTATTGGGTAGCACGTTAAACAGCTTAACAATAACCCACAACCTTCGGACCAACTTGGGCAGCACATGTTAAAGAACATTTTCCTCATTGAAGAAACTTCTATTGGACAGCACTGCTACAAAGCCTTTTCTAAAATAATTGATTTTCTCCTCAGAGCTTCTATAACCTTTAAGATTAACTATTTTATTTATTTTTATTTTTTTAAAAGATTTTATTTATTTATTTATTTGCCAGAGGGAGAGAGAGAGAGAGAGTACGAGCAGGGGGAGCAGCAGACAGAGGGAGAGGCAGGCTCCCCGATGAGCAAGGAGCCCGATGTGGGATTCGATCCCAGGACCCTGAGATCATGAGCTGAAGGCAGACGCTTAACCATCTGAGCCAACCAGGTGCCCCTAAGATTAACTATTTTAAAAAGCCCTTGAATTCCTTTATGGGTAGGAAGGGACCAGGCCTTGTTCTTTTCATCTCTAGCATCTGGAGTAGTACATGGCATGTTATTGAATTTCAAGATGTGTTGACTGAATGAACAAATGAGTAAAAAAAAAAATGACATGAGTTTTCAGAAATCATGTGAATTATGACAATTTGAGGGGTCTTTCAAGTCTAGAGAAATGCTGATTCCCTTTTGTAGAATGCATGGTTGTCGGTTTCTCACAAAACCTTAGACAGATTACTGTTTCTCTGATTCTTTTATCATCGAAACATTGAGGAATTAGGTATATTTCCCCCATACAGTTTAATATAAGGCCAACATTTACTCTATGCCAGATATTGTGGACCTTACATAAAAGTGTAAAGCATTTTCAGTAGCTTCTGCACTATTGCTTGAGTTTATATTCCATGAGCTGAGAGAATAGACATTTAGTTTGTGCCTGGAATTCTCACCTCCTTAATTTTATTTCATTTTCATAATATTTTGATGAGTTACTCTTTTTTCCTGTTTTGCAGATAAGGAAGCAAGCATAGAGAGAAGCTAAGGAGTTTGCATAAAGTCACATATAGCCATGAAGGGACTTTTTATAACACCTCAGCTGCCTCTCATTTGAACTGTTAATACATTCACTGCCTCTGGGTACCTTTGGTGATTTATATATTTTGTAATTTATATATTTTGTAAACCAACAGCCTGAAAAAAACATCAAAGAAAGGAATTATAGTGCCCTGCTCTTAACAGTTTGTGACTGACTGCTATAGACTGGTATCGTGCCTGGGCTAATAGGATCTAACCACATCGGGTTAAAGGAGTAACCATAAATTCTGTAAGGAGTAGAATTCCAGAAGCTTTTGGAGGCATTTAATTACTTTATGAATTGCAATTGTCATCTAATGCCGCTGGCTGTCTAGCTAGTTTTCAAAAATATTTCCCTAAGCCCAACATCTGTATTTTAACAATTACACAGTACAGTGCCTGGCACAAAGTTAGTGTTCAGTGATGGTTTGTTTAATGAATGTATGATAAATAACAGAAATACTGGTAATTGGTAATTGGTAGTAATAATAGCTAACATTGTTTGAATGTTTTCTCTTTGCCCAGCATTGTGCTAAGCTCTTTACTTGAATTATTTCATTTCATTCATTGACTGTTGAACACCTGCAATGTGCTAGGCACCATGCTTGGTGCTGGAGATATAGTGGTAAACAAAGAACTTGCTCTTGTGGATCATTCCACATGGATCATTCTTTTTGGTGGGAGAGATAGGAATAAACACATAAGTAAAAATATAATATTGGTTAGTGATCAGTGCTATGGAAAAAAATAGATAATGATCAGAGAAAGCTTATCTGAGAAGGTGATGTTTAAAGCAGACTGTAATAGAAGGACAGAGAGTGAGCCATCCAAGGTATTTGGAATTAGAACATTCAGAGTGGAGGGAACAAGTGTAAAAGTGAGCAGGGAGGCCAGGGACTAGATCTTCTAGAATCTTACAGGCTATGGTGAGGGTTTTGAGTTTTATTCCAAATATGATGAAAGCCCTTGGAGGTTTTTGGGTAGTGGAGTCCTATTATCTGGTTTTTGTTTTGAAGGGATCACTTTTGCAGCTTGTATAGAGAATAGAATAGGGGGAGTGGGAAGAAGGGGATGAGAAGAATGGAAGTAGTTCAGTACTCCAACAACGTGTGAGACAAGTTTTATTATTTCCTCCAGTTTTAGGTTAGAACACAGGGGTCTTATGTGTTTTATATAGTCTCTGCTATTATATTGTACTGCCTGACTTCCATGAATGAGTTGTGTGTTTTTTTTTTTATGTTATGTTAGTCACCATACAATACATCATTAGTTTTTGATGTGGTGATCCACGATTCATTGTTTTCATATAACACCCAGTGCTCCATGCAGAATGTGCCCTCCTTAATACCCATCACTGGGCTAACCCATCCCCCCCACCCCCCTCCCCTCTAAAACCTTGTTTGTTTCTCAGAGTCCATAGTCTCTCATGGTTCATTTCTCCCTCCGATTTCCCCCCGCCGCTTCATTTTTGGCTGTCCAATTTTCCCAGCACCATTTATTGAAGAGACTGTCTTTTTTCCATTGCATATTTTTTCCTGCTTTGTCAAAGATTATTTGACCATAGAGTTGAGGGTCCATATCTGGGCTCTCTATTCTGTTCCACTGGTCTATATGTCTGTTTTTGTGCCAGTACCATGCTGTCTTGGTGATCACAGCTTTGTAATATAGCTTGAAATCGGGCAACGTGATGTCCCCAGCTTTGTTTTTCTTTTTCAACATTTTTTCAACATCATAAAAGCCATCTATGAGAAACCCACAGTGAATATCATTCTCAAGGGGGAAAAACTGAGAGCTTTCCCCCTAAGGTCAGGTACATGGCAAGGATGTCCACTATCACCACTGCTGTTCAACATAGTATTAGAAGTCCTAGCCTCAGCAGTCAGACAACAAAAAGAAATAAAAGGCATCCGAATCAGCAAAGAAGTGAAACTATCACTTTTTGCCGATGATATACTTTATGTGGAAACCCAAAAGACTCCACCCCAAAACTGCTAGAACTCATACAGGAATTCACTAAAGTGGCAGGATATAAAATCAGTGCCCAGAAATCAGTTGCATTTCTATACACCAACAACAAGACAGAAGAAAGAAACATTAAGGAGTCGATCCCATTTACAGTTGCACCGAAATCCATAAGATCCCTAGGAATAAATCTAACCAAAGAGGCAAAGAATCTGTACTCAGAAAACTATAGAACACTCATGAAAGAAATTGAGGAAGACACAAAGAAATGTTTACATTCCATGCTCTTGGATTGGAAGAACAAATATTGTGAAAATGTCTAAGCTACCTAGAGCAATTTACACATTTAATGCAATCCCTATCAAAATACCATCAACTTTTTTCACAGAAATGGAACAAATAATCCTAAAATTTGTATGGAACCAGAAAAGACCCCAAATAGCGAGAGGAATGTTGAAAAAGACAAGCAAAGCCGGTGGCATCACAGTTCTGGACTTCAAGCTCTATTACAAGGCTGTAATCAAGACAGTATGGTACTGGCATAAAAACAGACATATAGATCAGTGGAACAGAATCGAGAGCCCAGAAATGGACCCTCAACTCTGTGGTCAACTGATCTTCAGCAAAGCAGGAAAAAATGTCCAGTGGGAAAAAGACAGTCTCTTCAACAAATGGTGTTGGGAATATTGGACAGCCACATGCAGAAGAATGAAACTGGACTATTTCCTTATACCACACACAAAAATAGACTCAAAATGGATGAAAGACCTAAATGTGAGACAGGAATCCATCAAAATCCTTGAGAAGAACACAGGCAGCAACCTCTTTGACCTCAGCTGCAGCAACTTCTTCCTAGACACATTGCCAAAGGCAAGGGAAGCAAGGGTAAAAATGAACTATTGGAACTTTATCAAGATAAAAAGCTCTTGCACAGCAAAGGAAACAGTCAACAAAACCAAAAGACAACCAACAGAATGGGAGAAGGTATTTGCAAATGACATATCAGATAAAGGGCTAGTATCCAGAATCTATAAAGAACTTATCAAACGCAACACCCAGAGAACAAACAATCCGATCACGAAATGGGCAGAAGACACGAACAGACACTTTTCCAAAGAAGACTTCCAAATGGCCAACAGACACATGAAAAAGTGCTCAACATCGCTTGGCATCAGGGAAATCCAAATCAAAACCTCAGTGAGATACCACCACATGGCAGTCAGAATGGCTAAAATTAACAAGTCAGGAAATGACAGATGTTGGCAAGAACGTGGAGAAAGGGGAGCCCTCCTACACTGTTGGTGGGAATGCAAGCTGGTACAGCCACTTTGGAAAACTGTGGAGGTTCCTCAAAAAGTTGAAAATAGAGCTACCTTATGACTTAGCAATTGCATTACTGGGTATTTACCTCAAAGATACAAATGTAGAGATCTGAAGAGGCAGATGCGCCCCAATGTTTATAGCAGCAATGTCCACAGTAGCCAAACTATCGAAAAGAGCCTATATGTCCATCAACTGATGAATGGGTAAAGAAGATGTGTGTGTATACACACACACACACACACACAGGAATATTATGCAGCCACAAAAAAAAAAAGAAATCTTGCCATTTGCAATGACGTGGATGGAACTAGAGGGTATTATGCTAAGCGAAATAAGTGAATCAGAGGAGGACAAGTATCATATGATCTCACTGACATGAGGAATTTGAGAAACAAGACAGAGGATCATAGGGGATGAGGAATCAGAGAAAGAAGACAGAGGATCATAGGGGAAGGGAGGGAAAAATGAAAGAAGATGAAACCAGAGAGGGAGACCAACCATAAGAGACTCTTAATCTCAGGAAACAAATTGAGGGTTGCTGGAGTGGAGGTGGGTGGGAGGGATGGGGTGGCTGGGTGATGGACATTGGGGAGGGTAAGTACTATGTTGAGTGCTGTGAATTGTGTAAGACTGATGAATCCCAGACTGCACCCCTGTATATGTTAATAAAAAAAAATAAAAAATCTGTATCAGGTTTTAACCACAGAAGTAGACCAGTAGGACATATATTTTTAAAGTTTTTTGTTTAATATACTTAGAGTTCACCCTTGAACCACATGGATTTCAACTGCATGGGTCCACTTATACATCGATTTATTTGTGAATACAGTACAGTACTAAATTTATTTTCTCTTCCTCATGATTTTCTTAATAGAATTTTCTTTTCTCTAGCTTACTTTATCGGAAGAATACAGTATATAATACACATAACATACAAAATATGTGTTAATTGTTTATGTCATCATTAAGGCTTCTAAGCATTAGTAGGCTATCAGTAGTTATATTTTGGGAGAGTCATAAATTATATGTGGATTTTTGACTGTGCAGGTGAAGGGGTTATTGCCCTTACCTGCACATTGTCCATGTATATGTGTGGGTGGGTGGGTGGATAGATAGATAGATAGATATCCGTGTGAGTATGTGGTGGGATCTGTTTTTCGATTCTTTATTTTGTTATCTGCCTCATACCAATACTATGTGTTCTTGATTGCTGTGGTGTAAAACTTCAGATTTGTTTTCTTTTTAAAGATTGTTTTGGGAATTTTAGATCATGTGCATTTCCATAGAAATTTTAAAATTAGCTTGTGAACTTCTTTAAAATAAAAGTTTGCTGGAATTTTGCTAGGGATTATGTGGAATCTGTAGCTCAGTTTGGACTGAATTGCTATCATAACAACATTGAGTCTTCTGATCTGTAAGCATTATATATCTTGTCATTTATTTAGGTTTGTAAAAAAACTTCAGTAGTATTTCGTAGTTTAGTAAACTTGCATTTCTTTTGTTAGGCTTACTTTAAATATTTTAAATTTCATTTTAATTTTGTTTTGCCAGTATATAGAAACACAATCCAATTTTATATATTGATCTGGTTTCTTACTACCTTACTAAATTATTTAATCTGATAATTTGTGTATATTTCATAGGGTCTTCTGCATCTAGGAATAAAGAACCTTGGTCAGAAAAGCATATTACTTGTTTATATTTCACTTGTGGTAAATATCTGAAGCATGCTTCACAAACTGCTATAGTTGCACATGAAACATTCTCTCAATAAATGGTAACTCATTTCAGTAGCTGTGTATTTCAGAGTGAGTCTACATAATTCAATCTTTCAACTTTTTCCCATTGTTAGAAATTCAATATTTATGCTTTTTATTTCTTTTTGTTGTCATATTGCACTGACTAAGATTTTTCAGTACATCATAGAATAGAAGTGGTAAGAATGGATTTCTTCACCTTGTTCCTGATCTTTGGGGAAAAGCATTTAATATCTCATCATTAAGTATAGTGTTAGCTATACTTTTTTCACAGATACTATCCATCTGCTTCAGATAATTCTGTTCGTAGTTTGCTGAAAAGTCTTTATTAATAATAGGTATTTGTCTAATACTTTTTCTGCATCTGTTGATAAGATGAAATAGTTTTTCTTCTTTATTCTGCCAATTGATAAACTATGTTGGTTTTTGTAGATTAAACCAACCTTGTATTCCTAAGATTAAATTCTACTTTGTCGTGATGTATTTCATTTTTTTATTTTGCTGGATTTCTTTTTCTAATAATTTAAGGGTTTTCTTTCAGTGCTTATGGGGGGATGTTAGTCTATAATTTTCTTCTGTTAAAATATATTTTTGTAATGGTTTACTCTCAAGGTTAAACTTCTAGCTTTTTGGTTTTATATAGCATACATTTCTTCAGTTTTAAATTACTTTCCTCTTCTATTTTCTCAAGGTTTATTATTTTCTAAATTTTTAATTGAATCTTGTTTTGAGTCATAAATATACTATAAATACTCCTCTGACTATTGCTTTGGCTACCATGTTTTAAGTAGATGTTGGATATTATGTATAATAGAGGATATGAAATGTAGTAGCAGGAATACCATGTACCTCAGTCACAGATAAGGTTCCAAGAATGGTTTTGTATCTACTCAGGGTTTCTGCTAGCTGCCTGTCTTTTATAAATGCTATAGATCTAGCCGTTGACCTTCAGATTATAGCCAAGAAGACAAGTCAGGGATGGTCTGCTAACATAAAATTTTATTATCAGGCAACTCATAATTCAAGTTTTTCAATTTTGCTATTGACATTTTAGACTGGATAGTTTTTTGTTTGGAGGAGGATAGGGCTGTCTTGGGCACTGGAAGAATATCTGACTTCTATCCATTAAATGTCCATAGCAGCCCCCTTTGTGCCAATTAAAATTTTCTCTAGACGTTGCCAATGCCCTGTGGTGGGGATGAGGTCAGAACTGCACCTGGCTAAGAACTACTGCTCAGGTCAATTTCTTTGTGTCGTTTTGTTATTGCTGTAGAGCTAGTAGCTTTCCATGCAGAATGAATATATATTAGGCAAGGGCAGCTATTTCAAGCAGTAGGAAAATTATGGATTATATGCTGTCACTTCTACCTTGTTTACTTTCACAAATGGTATCTGAACCAGGGACTAAAAACATTTGAATGTATGGTTCAGTAACAGAAGTGTCTGGGGGAACAGTATCTCTCTATTTGGTGCCTGTTGTTTAGCTGTCTCCCACTAATTCTTTTAACTGAGAAGCAGAACTGCTTTCATGGTTTTAAAAATCAGGGTAAGTATACATTCATAATCTTGAACAGTCAGACAAGTAGATCACTTGTTTATATTTCACTTGGGTGATGAATATCTGAAGCCTGTTTTACAAACTGCCACAGTGGCACGTAAAACCTCTCAATAAATGGTAACACCATTATGATAGCTGTAGGTTCAGAGTGAGTATATATAACTGAATCTTCCCAACTTCTCCCCATTATTAGAAATTTAGTGTTTTGTTTGTCTCCCCATTAAAAGTATTTGTATAGGGGCACCTGGATGGCTCAGTCGTTAAGCGTCTGCCTTCAGCTCAGGTCATGATCCCGGCGTCCTGGGATCGAGCCCCGCATCGGGCTCTCTGCTCTGAGGGAAGCCTGCTTCTCCCACTCCCACTCCCCCTGCTTGTGTTCCCTCTCTTGCTGTGTCTCTGTCAAATAAATAAGTAAAATCTTTAAAAAAAAAAAAGTATTTGCATGAAAAATATTTTCTGTGTATGGCAGAGACTTTTTCTTTTACACACACACGTAAGTATGTGTGTGTGTAAAAAGCCATATTGCTTCCCAAAAGCACTGGGTGTGTGTAAAAAGCCATATTGCTTCCCAAAAGCACTGGGCAGCCAGTTGTGATGTTACTTTTCCCTTCAGATTTTTTTTGACACTTGCTTTTGCCTTTTTTCCAACACCCTAATTTTAAAACTATTAAAAACTATTTAAAACCATTTTAGAACTATTTAACAGTGAAATATGTAAGGTGCACTAGTCTTAGTATATTATACACACCTGCATAACTGCTACCCAGATCAAGATCTAGTATATTTTTAATTACCCAGGGTGCCTTACCCTTTTGTGCCTTTTTACTCAGTGCTTACTTCAGAGGTAACTAGTATATGATTGACTGATTGATTGATATTTATATATACATCCATGCATGTTTATTTTTCAGCACGGTATAATTGAGAAATAGAATTGTATATATTTGAAGTGTACAGTGTGATGACGTGACATACATATACTTTGAAATGTTTATCACAATAAGGTTAATTAATGCATGCATTGTCCTACATAGTTAACGATTCTTTATTATGTGTGTGGCGAGAACGTTTTAGGTCTACTTTAGTGTATTACTTCCTTAAGTATTTATGAGTTTTGCTTGTCCTTAAACTTCATGTAATAGAACCTTGTATGTCTTACTATTTTCTTTCAACAAAATGCTATGAGATCCATCCGTGTTTTTACATGAATCCTTGATGTTTTCTTCTTTATTTTCAGCTTTATTGAGGCATATTGATAAATAAAATTACAGTATATTTACAGTGTACAACATGATGATTTGGTATGTGTATACATTGTGAAAGAATTCACACCAAGTTTATTAACATATCCATCTTCTCACATACTTTTGTGTGTGTGTGTGTGTCTGCAAACATAAGTTCTTCCTTAGCAAATTTCAATTATACAATATTATCAACAGTAGTCACCATGTTGCATATTATATCCTCAGACCTTATTTATCATGTTACTGAAAGTTTGGATCCTCTTACTACTCTTTCCCTATTTTCCCTATCCCTCTGCCCCTAGTAACCACCATTCTACTCTGTTTTGTGAATTTAACTTCCTTTTCCCAAAGATTTACACATATAAGTGATACCATGCAGTATTTGTCTTTGTTTGGCTTGCTTTAATTTATATAATGCTCTCCATGTTCATCCATGTTGTTACAAATGGCAGGATTTCATTCCTTTTAAAGGCTGAATGATACTCCATTGTATATATGCATCACATCTTTATTCATCCATCAAAGGGCATTTAGGTTGTTTCCGTATCTTGGTTATTGTGAATAGTGCTGGACTGAACATGGGAGTACAGATACCTTTTCAAGATAGTGATTTTGTTTCTAGATCTATACCCAGAAGTGGGATTTCTAGATCATAAAGTAGTTCTATTTTTAATTTTTGAGGAACCTCCATACTGTTTTCTATAATGTCTTTACCAATTTACATTTTCACCACTATTGTATAAGATTTCCCTTTACTCCACATCCTTGCCAGCATTTACCTCTTATCTTTTGGATAATAAACATCTTGACAGATGGAAGTGATATCTCATTATTGTTTGATTGGCATTTCCCTGGTGATAGTGAGGTTGAGTGCCTTTTCATGTAACCTGTTGGCCATTAGTATATCTTCTTTGGAAAAGTGTCTATTTAAGCCCTTTGTCCATTTTATTTTATTTTATTTTTTTAAAGATTTATTTGAGAGAGAGAAAGCGAGTTGGGGGAGGGGCAGAGGGAGAGAATCTTCAAGCAGACTCCCCACTGAGCATGGAGCCCGATGTGGGGCTCCATCTCACGACCTGTGAGATCATTACCTGAGCCAAAACCAAGAGTCAGAGGCTTAACTGACTGAGCCACCCAGGCGCCCCCCCCTTTTTAAAGATTTATCCTTTGCCCATTTTAAAATGTGATTTTTTTGCTAATGAGTTATATGAGTGTATATTTTAGATATTAACCTTTTGTCAGATAACATGGTTTATAAATATTTTTTCCCTTTCCATAGGCTGCATTTTTGTTTTGTTGATGGTTTCCTTTGCCGAATAGAAGTGTTTTAGTTTGATGTAGTCCCACTTGTTTATTTTTGTTTTTGTTTCCTCTGCTTTTGGTGTCAAATCCAAATAATCATTGCCATGACTGATTCGAGGAGCTTGTCCCTGTTTTCTTGTAGTAGCTTTACAGTTTCTAGTCTACTTTCAATTCTTTAATACAGTTTGAGTTGATTTTTGTATATGCTGTAAGATGGAGGCCCAGTTTTATTCTTTTGCATGTGGTTTTCCAGTTTTTCAGCACCATTTATTGAAGACACTATCTTCTCCATTGTATATTCTTGTCTCCTTTGTTGAAAATTTATGGACATATATGCTTGAATTTTTTCCTGGCCTCTATTTTGTTCCACTAATCTATGCATCTGTTTTTTGCCAGTGTCATACTGTTTGATTACTATAGCTTGGTAGTATAGTTTGAAATCAGGAAGTGTGATACCTTTAGCTTTGTTCTTTTTTCTTGAGATTGCTTTTGCTATTCAGGGTCTTTTATGATTCCATACAAATTTTAGGATTGTTCTATTTCTGTGAAAAATACCATTGGACCCCTGAAACATATTGCACTATATGTTAACTAACTAGAATTTAAATAAAATCTTGAAAGAAAAAAATACCATTGGAATATGTTTTTAAATTTTATTATTGAAGTGTAGTTGACAAACAATGTTAATTTCAAGTGTACACCATGGTGATTCAATAATTCTATACATTATGCAATATTTACCACTGTAAGTATAGTTACCATCTGTCACCATACAATGTTATTACAATATTATTATTATTATTATTTTTTTTTAATTTTTTTTGAAGATTTTATTTATTTATTTGACAGAGAGAATGAGAGAGAGAGCACATGAGAGGGGGGAGGGTCAGAGGGAGAAGCAGGCTCCCTGCTTAGCAGGGAGCCTGAAGCGGGACTCGATCCAGGGACTCCAGGATCATGACCTGAGCCGAAGGCAGTCGCTTAACCAACTGAGCCACCCAGGGGCCCTACAATATTATTGACTATATTCCCTATGCTGTACTTTTCATCCCTGTGACTTACTTTAAATAAGTGTGTACTTCTTAATCTCTTTCACCTGCTTTGCCCATCTCCCCATGCCCCTCCCCTCTGGCAACCACCAGTTTGTTCTCTGTATTTATAAGTCTGTTTCTTTTTGGTTTTTTGTTTGTTTATTTATTTTGTTTTTTAGATTCCACATATAAGTGAAACCATATCGCCCAGCTTTTCTGGATTTCACTTAGAGGGAATTACTTTGTGTGTTGCTGTACATTTGTTGTGTCTGTGGGAGGAGGGAAGTTCAGGAGCCTGCAGTGTTTCCATTTCTGTCCCTTGGTTCCTTTGTTCTTTTTTGTTGCTATATAGTATTCCACAATATATCCTTTCTCTTTGTTATTTGGATTGTTTGTAGTTTGGGGCTATTATGAATAATGCTGCTATAAACATTCTTATGTATACTTTATGGTATATAGATGCATTAATTTCATTTTTGGTATATATGTAGATGTGAGATTGCTGGGTTTTGGAGTGAATGTATGTTAAATTTTAGTGTTTTTTGCCAAAGAAGTTTTACAGAGTGGTTGTTCCAATTTAATATCCGATTGTCAATATAGGGGAGTTCTACATCCTTGTAACACTTGGTATGATCTCTCTCTTTGCAGTTCTGTTGGGTATGTTGTGATAGCTCATTATGGTTTTAATATTCCTTTTCTCATTGAGTAATGCTTATTGGCTCTTTGGATCTCCTTTTTATGAAGTGTCTGTGTTTTCTGTCCATTTTTAAATTGCATTGTTTGTCTTTTTCTTATTTATAGGAATTTATTATATGAGCCCTTTGTCAGATGTATTACAATTCTCTTAATTTGTGGCTTGTATCTTTACTTCTTTAGTGGTAACTTTTGATATAAAATATTCTTTGTTTTGATAAAGTCTAGTTTATCAAATTTTTTTCATGTAGATTTATGTATTGAGAACTCTTTCCTACCCTCCTTACAAAAATATTCCCCTATATTTTCTTTTTTTTGCATTTTTAAAATTTTTAAAAATTTAAATTCTGTTAATTAACATATAATGTATTATTGACTTCAGAGGTAGAGGTCAGTGATTCATCAGTCTTATATAAGACCCAGTGCTCATTACATCACGTGCCCTCCTTAATGTCCAGCACCCAGTTACCACATCTCCCCCCCCCCCCCCGCCATGTTTTCTTCTAGAAGCTTGATTGTTTCAGCTTTCACATTTAGGTCTATGATCCCTCTCAAATTAATATTTAAAATGGTGTGAAATAGGTGAAGGTTAATTATATTTTTCATATGGATATCCAGTTGTTCCAATACTTAATTATAGTGGCACCTTGGTTGTAAATCGAGAGACCGTATGTATTACCACTACCCTAAAATTTGACAGTGATCTCCATAAGCATCCTACTTATTCATGTTTTCATTAGCACATACCCAGGACTACAATAATGATTAAAATTTTCTGGTCATGCTAGTTGAATTAATAGTTGAATTACTTCTTTCTTTCTTTATAGAAAAGAGTATAGGCAGTTTGAACCCATAACCCTTCTATATCTGACCTTTCTGTTTCATTTATTTATTTTTTCTTTGAAATTGCTCTTCATTTTCATTTGGAAGTTCACTTTTTACTTCAGAAATAAAAGTAATGGTTCACTGCTGGCCTTCTATAAATTTTGCATGATTACCTTTATATTTAAATACAACACTTGAGAATTTGAGTGCTTTTAGGTTGTCAATACTAACTTTAAAAATAACTGTCACTACTTATGTCATGACTCACATATTCTGAACAAGGTATTTTATGTCCTCAGTTTCACTTAAATTATTGTGATTTGTTTTACCTTCAGGCTATATATATCACGAATGCAGGATACCTGGGTCGCTCAGTCGGTTAAGCGTCTGTTTTTGGCTCAGGTCATGATTCCGGGCTCCTGGGATCGAGTCCCTCATTGGGCTCCTTGCTCAGCAGGGAGCCTGCTTCTCCCTCTGCCTGCTGCTTCCCCTGCTTGTGCTCTCTCTCTGACAAATAAATAAATAAAATCTTAAAAAAAAAATGCAACAGGAGCTTAACTACTCAGGGGAAAAAAAATTTGGAAGTCAAATTATTTGGAGAACTGAGATAAGAGATGGCCAGTTACATGGTTTTTCAGTCATTGGGTATCTATTTCATCAGAGGCTACAACCTTACAGAGTTTGTGATAAGTGGTTTTGTCATGTGAGCTTTGCTTTTTTATAAACTAAATTTTGTGAGCTTGATTCTCAGATTCAGATGATTGGGATGGGCCTTCAACAGTTCCTTGTCTTTCCACTCCTGTTTTTATTTTATACTCTGTTATTTGGTATGCTTCCAGGTACTTTGAAGAATAGATTTAAATATCTCTCCATGTATTTTCTTTCTGCCAAGAAGGTAATGATAATCTGGACAGTCCAAGGCAGGAGTGTGTCACCTGATGTCTGAGGAGAGGAATTACCTTCAAATTTTAGTATTTCTGGTAGCACTTAAAGTGTTTGTTAGTTGATTAGTAGGTTAGGAATAAAGTTTTTTATTTCCTGTATGAAGAAATGTCTTAAAATGAGCTAAGCTTTCCAGTTTCTCTTTTTCTTTGGAGTTTTTTATAGTGATTTATGAATAGATATTCTTCAGAATTGTGTTTTGTTGTATAGGTATATCCATTCCTGGTCTCATAAAGTTTAATTTCAGGGAGAAAGTGGGGGAGAACTCTGTCATATAATATTTGATCATTTATGTTCATTTTCAAAACTGGAGGTTAGGCAAAGAATATTTCTGTGGAGATGACATGTTAACAAGATTGGATAGACATACATAGAATTTTTGAAAATAAGTTGGTCAGTATATTAGGTTAGAGAAAGGGATACACAAGAGTGTACATATATGTATGTATGTATATATATGAATACTTTTTTGAATTGATTTTTCAAATATCCTATATTTTTACAAAAGAAATTGGAGGCAACCTAAAATGAAAACAAAACAACAAAAACCAAATCCCAAGACAGAAGATAAGCCTGGAGAAATATAAAGGAAGGGGATAGGAAAACCATATCAACATATTAAAAGAATATATGTGATTCTTATTTACTCTGAATTCTCAAGCTCCACAAATATTATTAGGATTTGCTTAATTCTCTACTGGCATTATGAAACCAATGTTCTTTAACCATTGAATTAAAACAATCTCACTTCTCTTTCAATGATCATGTTATGGGATCATCCACTTACTACCTGTGTATTTCCTATTATCTGTTAGCTATATTTCTATTAAAATCTATTACTTGACTGTCCACAAATCACCTGAAGTTTTTATTAAAATGCAGATTCTGATTCAGTAAGCCTTATATTCTGCATTCTTTTTTTTTAAATTTAAAATTTTTAAAAATTTTTTACTTTTTAAAAAAAAAATATTTGAGAGATAGAGCACTAGTGGGGGTGCAGGGTGGGCAAAGGGGGAGGGAGAAGCAGGCTCTCCGCTAAGCAGGAAACTCAAACTGGGGCTCGATCCTAGGACCCTGGGATCATGACCTGAGCTGAAGGCAGACGCTGAGCCACCCAGGTGCCCCATATGTTCTGCATTCTTTTTTTTTTTTTTTAAAGATTTTATTTATTTATTTGAGAGAGATAGAAAGAGAGAGAGAGCACAAGAGGGGGGAAGTGGGAGAGGGAGAAGCAGACTACCCGCTGAGCAGGGAGCCTGGTGCGAAACTCGATCCCGGGACTCCAGGATCATGACCTGAGCCGAAGCAGTCGCTTAACCAACTGAGCCACTCAGGCGCCCTATGTTCTGCATTCTTAACAAGCTCCTAGATAATGCCAGTGAACCACAAAGTAAGTACCTACTACCAAGGATTTAGACCAGTTCTCATTACTTATCAAGAGCTTTGGCATTTGGCCTGCAGTCTTTCCACATTGACTTATGCCATCATCCTGGGTCATGTCTTTTGATTCTTTCATCTCAACTTCTATAAATTTTATTTTGACTCCTTCTCTTTCAGCAGCCCTTTCGCATAGTCTTTTTTTATCATTAGAACCTCTCCTACCTCTGAATACTATATTTCATTGTCCTACTCTGACTTTAACCTTCTAGCTTTCTCACTCCCTAACTTACTTAATGGACGTTGTTCTCTGTTTAATCTCACCAAGACCTTTAAATCCTGACATCTTTACTTTCTCTGAGTCCATCTGTCCCTTTACTGAACCTGAAGTTCATCATCCTTTAGATGATTTTCTCACCATTGTCCTCCTTGTCTTTCAGATGCCCATCCCTGTATCAGAATTGCAGTTTCTCCATTTCCATAGTCAGGTTGCTGAATCTACCTGAAGGAAATGACATATTGTCCACATTGGTGCTATTTCATATTTATGGTACGCATTCTCATCTGGGCTCTTAATGCTGCTTGCTTGCTTTCTTTCTTTCTTTCTTTCTTTCTTTCTTTCTTTCTTTTTTTCTCTCCCTCTTCTTCTCCCTCTCCCCCTTCCCCTCCCCCTCCCCTCCCCCTCCCCTCCTTCTCCCTCTCCCTCTGTCCCTGTCTCCCCCTCCCTCCTTCCCTCCCTTCCCTGCCTTCCCTACCTCCCTGCCTCCCTGCCTTCCTTCTCTCTTGACTTTATTTTTAAGTAATCTTTACACCTGAGGTGGGGCTCAAACCCACCACCCTGAGATCAAGAGTCGCATGTTCCACTGACTGAGCCAGCCACGTGCCCTCAGTGTTGCTCTTTTCTGATCCAAAGATTTCCTGGTTGAGGAAGGCATTCTTTTGCCTGGACCTACGAAGTTTAGAGAGAAAACACCTTGAAGAACTGGAAAAGAATTTTTTTGTGAGAGTCCATATAGAAATAAGGATGAAGTTTTCCTGAAAGTAGACACGCTTGTTTGGTGTGTCACAGTAGTTAACAAATGCAAGAACCCAAACTCCTCAAATGCCTCTGTGATACTGTTTCTTAGGGTGTCCTGAGTATCAAGAGTGAGAATGACAGAAAACTTAGTTTTCCCCACCCACCTCAACACTTGCCTGCATATCTGCACCAGTTCTCAATTCCTTGTTCCTTTTCTTACTCAAAGCTCAATTTTTATTTTCATAATCCCGTATCTTCATGATTTCTCCAATATCTTCCAGTGGTAGGATAACCTTCCTTCATTGCTTTGACATTAAGAAAGGGAAAAAGGTACGAGACAGAAAAGTAAGAACAGTCATTGTCTTAAGATTAGTAAGACAACATTCTTAAGTGAGAATTTCTGCATACAGAATAGAATGCCTTCTCATCCCAAAATCTAATTTGCACATATTTTACTGATCACAGTAATATCTCCCTAAGTGTCATATAGAAATTGTTACTTTAAAGTATAATTGACATATTTTAAGGTCTGTGTTTGGAAATTATAAGCTATTGTGAAAATATACTGAATAAAGTAAAAAAGAAAGTATTAATGCCTTGCTAAAAGGAAATATGGAGGGTGAAGTTTTCATTGATTAGTCTCTAGAGAGGCCTGTGGCCTAAGTAATTAGTGGTGTATGGTTTATGTGGCTCTTTCAAGCATGTGAGTCTAAATATAGGTTACATTGATATCCTCTATCAGCTCCTTTATTTCAATTTTGAATTTACTATGCAGTTTAACATTCTGAAATACTTAAAATGAATGAATATCCTGATTCATTGATGGAAAGGTCTGGTTTGCTTGGAAGGTATATACCTTATGGTAATAAATTGTTGTCTTGGTACTAATCAGCCTAAAACAGCAAGAACAATTTTCCTCAGGATCAGATAATCCTTGAAATTCTTGAAATTCTGGGTCTGCATATCTCTAACTCATTTAACGTAATTAGGGTGACGTTCTAACCAACTCCTTGGAAACTATATTACACTAATTTTTACAGTTGAGTGTGGGACAAAGTATTTTTGAGAGAAGGTCAAAGAAATCACAATGAGAAAGGTTAAGGGATTGAAAATATGTGCTTTGCTACTGTCAGGCTAAGCCATCACTGTTTCTCACCTTATATGCAGGTTAAGGATAATATATTAGAAGATTGGTGGAGAAACAAACCGTCATTTATTTTGAGGATTGCTTAGCATCTAGACAGGGAGAATGAGAAAGAAGAAACAGGGAAAATTTTACCAACGGGTAGGGGGAGACAGTGGGAATGAAGTGGAATGAGGAAAAAAAAAAGTGCTATTTTAGATGGAGAATATAGATTAGCAAAAGAATTTAAGGCTAAGAGTCAGTCAGCCTTATGTCATATACATGAATATAAAGGATCTATTTTGTATTACAGAGAATGTTTGATTGTTTGATATTTGTACATTCTGTGTTTAAACAAATGATTTGGAAATCTTCTGACTATGCATTTTTGAATAATTGATATTCAGAATACATTATGTCATCTATGAAGATGTTTGGTGGAGCTGATTTGCATTAAAACGTTCATGATTCTCAGTAAGAAAAATACACAGAAGCACAAAACAGTTAATTATCTTTCTTTTAAAATAAATGTCAAGAAAAGCATTAAAAGTAAGATAAAATATAGTACTTAAAGAAAATTCTATCTCAGAATTCAAAATATTCTATAACTGTACACAGGAAATAGAATACTATATACTTTAATGTTTATATTGAAGATCTTATGAATCTTTTAAAAAAAATTCTTCTGACATAATAGCTTTTGCAAATGAACTTAGACTCCTTTCTTTCAACAGTGTCCTATAGGTCTAGGGTGTCTCCTCTCTTTAATTATTGAAATATTTTATCTGTATTTGTAATATGTAGAATTTGTGTTTATCTTATTTTCTCACTTTGTAGTTTGTTTTTTAGCTGACAGAACTGTTTCTTTTGCTCTGAGTAGTTCAGTAGAGTCCAGTTAACAGGGGCAGTGTTGATGTGGGGAGATGTAACCCAGAGCTACCTTCGCATATTAAAAGAAGGACGTTGTATCCTAGAATGCAGTTACTATTAAATAAACTACACTTATACATAAGTATAGTTATAAGACCTAATGGAGTCAATAGCATTTGTTTAGCTGTTACCTGTCAGTATAATACATATAAGAATGATTCATTACATAGGAATGATTCATTTGTCATTTTTATCTTGCCAGTTAATCAGATATTCTGTAAATATATATTATCAAAATAGGATAACATTATGAAATTTTTATATGAAGAAATGATTTGTGGCAAATCTGATATTCATTTTGTATATGAAAATTTAGGTATTGTGTCTAGAAGTCTTGTCATTCAGAAAGTAATATTAACTGTTTTTATTTCTGTCGATAATAGGTTGAGGTTAGGCTCTTTCTTTTCTGTTCTAAACCTTCCATATTCTCCCTTTTACTTTGAGGGAGAGACAAAGGACCCAACAGGACAATTTGAATTATTATTACTCACTTAGAAGTGGGAGAATGGAAAATTAGCCCATCTTCCCCCAAGATTAAGTTAATACTAAATAACTGGTTAATGTTTTTGAGCTCTGTTTCTCTAATTTTTCTGTATCCATCTGTTCATATATCCATTGTATTTGTGGTGATCTATTAGCTGATGTGAGAGATTGATAATCAGTCTGGGTTAAAATAATATTTATTACTGGAGCACCTGGCTGGCTCCGTTAGGTTAAGCATCTGTTTTCGGTTCAGGTCATGATCCCAGAGTCCTGAGATCAGGCCCCATGTTGGGCTCCCTACTCAGTGGGGAGCCTGCCTCTCCCTCTCCTTCTGCCCCTCCCCCTGCTTGTGTTCTCTCTCTCTCTCTCAAATAAATAAATAAAATCTTTAAAAAATAATATTTATTGTAAGACTGATGAATCACAGGCCCAAGCCTCTGAAACCAATAATATACTATATGTTAATTAATTGAACTTAAATAAAAAATGTTTTTATTTTTTAATTTAATTTCATTATGTTATGTTAGTCACCATACAATACATAACCAGTTTTTGATGCAGTGATCCACGATTCATTGTTTTCATACAGAAGATAGTAATAATATTTATTACTGTCTTTCAAAATTTTCTACCCAGTATCGCTTCTCGGACTTTTGGCTAAGATCAAGGGTAAAAGTTTTTACCCACCATATCTTTTGTTAATATATGTGTGTGGGGGGGAAGGTGAGAAAATGAATTGTCTGAGGAAAAACAGTAGAAATTTATCTTACTTGGTGTTATTTTTATTCTAGGGAAAAAAGCATTATTATTGAAAAATACTGTAAGACAGTATTTTATTACTACTTCCTGAAATTTTAAATTATTTTCAGTTAGGATAAAGAAAAAGAAAACCAGTAATAAGGATTTGGTAAATATTTATTAAATTTTCCCTAAATCTGCTCCTCCTTTTAGTGTTTCCCATAAACCAAGGTGCTTAGACCAAAACCCTGGGACTTGGTCTTGAGTTTTTTTTTTTTCCCTTACCATGTATATATAATCTATCAGCAAGTCCTCTAGACTTTACATTCCAAATATATCTTTAATCTGTTTACTTCTCTTCATCTTCTCTACCATCCTAGCATAACCCATCATCATTTATTTAGACTCCTGCAAGAGCCTTAAGTGGTATCTGTGCCTTCACTCTTGCTTTCTTACATACCACTGTATTCTCCTCACAGTATTCAGAATGATCTTTAAAAACTTCTGTGCTGAAACTAACCAGTATGCTAAGCATCCGTTTTATTATTTGAAAAACTTAAAAATAAAGTGAATCAAGTATTTGTCCTATTTTTCTTACACTGTTAAGCAAATGGTTGATGAAGGAAGTTTTTCATTTACTGAAGTATTTTAGTTGATAAATAAAGGAGGAATGATAGAATTATAATATCAATATTTTACAACCCCTAAATAAGTATTATAATAGATCAAAGAGTAATTATTACTGACTGCTAATATATGCATGTAGAGAGAACACATTATATGCATCCCAGTCAGGGTACATAACATCAACTGTGGAGTAGTTTTGCTAGAAGTTTGAACCTGAATCTGGTTAAACATTCAGATCTAACTACCAGTTTATAGGAAATACAATGGACAGAGGAAGCCATCAGGAAATCTGGAGTATGGAAAAGCCTATAGGAGAAGTAACCCAGTTTTTTTTTCCCAACAAATAAATTGTAAGGAGAAAAAAGTGAAGGAATCATAATCTATAGATTAAAAGACCAAGAAACTTATTAACTGCTGTATCTAGACCTTATTTGGATTTGATTTGAACCAGTGAGCTTTAGGAAAAATTGATACCCAGGAAAATTTGGACACTGGCTAGATAGTTGGTGATTTTAATAAATTATTATTAAAAATAATGATTTAATGATAGTAATATTGATAGGGGCTATATTTGCAAGAAGAGCCCTTATCTTTTAGCAATACATATTAAAATGTGTATAAATGAAATGATATGTCTGAGGGGTAGATGGGGAATGAATAAAGGTACAAATTAAGCAAGACTGGCCATGAATTGATAACTGTTGAAACTGGATGATAAATATATGTGGATCCATTTTGCTCTGTTCTCTTTTTTTTCACACACATTTAAACTTCCTGTAATTAAATTTAAAACAAAAAGCCTTTGGACATAGACTCTAATCCAATTCTTTATTTTAGCAGATTCTGCCCAATCTGACCTCTGCTTACCCCGTATCTAGCATGTTCACCCTTGCTCACATTATACTTGCTTTTTTCCTTTTCCTCAGATACCCCAAATTCATTCCTATGTTAGGGCTCTTGAACTTGATGTTCTATCTGGAACCTTCTTCCCCTAGATCTTCATTGTACATCCTCTGTTGGCATTCAGGTCTCATTTTATTTTTATTATTTTTTTTAGGCCTCATTTTAATGTCACCTCAGAACAGCTAGCTGTGAAAATCATCTAATCTAGTTTTATTTTCATCAGAACATTTATCCTGATTTGACATTTTCTTTTCTATTTATTTCTTTATTCATTGTTCTTATCCACTAGAGTATAAGCTACATGTGGGTGGTGGTAAGATCTTGACTATCTTGTTCACTTTTAGATTTCCAGCACTTTTCTGACAAATACCTGGCAAATATGGTTGGTACTCAATAAATGTTTTTTGCGTGAGTCAATTAAATGTTTATGAAGTTGTTGAATACTAAGAAGATTAACATTATTAATCTTTTACTTTTAGAATATCAACAGTATATAGTATTATTGCCTAGTGAAAGTATTTAAAATTCTGCTGGCATTTTCATAATTAGTGTTTTCAAAGGCTCATGTGCAAGAGAATTAGCTTTATAGCAAAGCTTCAGAAAGATTTTTTAAAATTCACAAAATATCAAATTTTCTGTTAGCGTTTATTTAAAAATATTTGAATTTGGGGTAATTAATGTCACATTTTGTCTAAGAGCTGTTTTTTGTAGCTATATAAGTAGAGGTTAAAATTTGTGATATGTGTTTATATGTGATATGAAAATTTGGCAAACATTTCTTGGCTCATGTGAATGATAATGAAACACTTATATCTTCTATCAAGAAGGAATTGAGAAGTACTTTATAGATAGATGCATTAGAGGAGATGAAACTGTAAAACTATGAGATCTTCTCTCTATAAAAAACCATAGAAGGGCACCTGAGTGGCTCAGTCGGTTAAATGTCCAACTCTTGAGTTTGTCTCAGGTCCTGATCTCAGGGTCATGAGATTGAGTCCCACATCAGGCTCCATGCTCAGCATAGTGTCTATTTGAGATTCTCTCTCTCCATCTCCCTCTCCCCCTCCCTCTACTCGTGCTCTCTATCTCTCTCTAAAATGAATAAATGAAATCTTTAAAACAAAAAAACATAGAAAACAATATATTTGTTAAGAACAAATATATGTATATAATATATATGTGATTCAACAGTCTTACTGCAACGACATGGATGGAACTGGAGGGTATTATGCTGAGAATGAATTTTTAGGTTACATACATGCCCGCACATTTATCTTAGTTTAGTCCTATCTTAGTTTAGGGGGAGTCAGATAAAATGAGCCTTTCTTCAGTCTCCCAGGGAAAGAAAGGGTGAGAAGACAGAATATGACTAGGCCCTGGATGAACCCAGTGCTGTAGTCTCATAAGGCCTAGTTTTCTACCAAGGGAAAATGCTGATTTTCCTTGTCATGGTCCTGGCTTTGCTCCCCTGCTCAGTGTCAAGTTTTTAGAAGTCCAGTTCCCAGAATGCCCCATTCCTTTAGTTCCCTAACATTTTCACTTAGGGGAGAAGACTGCTTACACTCTTTTGTCAGGATCCCAGAGGCATTGTCATCTTGCAGGATGGTGAGGTGAGATCTCTCTAGTACCTTGCCATTTGGTTTCTATCTGTTGGGCTTAGAACCTGAACTGGGAGTCTCAGATCTCTCAATAGTATGTTTGAGTGCTGGCTGGCCATAGGGGTTTCTGTGAGCTGTCTTGTTTCCTCCTTGGAAAATACCTGCTTGGAGGGGAGCTGATTCTGGCTTCAGAGTGTCATCTGGGATTACTGGGTGTTCAGAGGCAAGCCCAATTCAAATGAAGGTGCCTCTGGGGGCATAACAGGCCTTGGGGGAAAATTTGATTTGTGGGCCTCTGTCTCACATACTTCACTCAGCTGTTTTACCAGTGGGTTTGGGGGTCTCCACTGCTGGTCTTCATGGGTATCCATGCAATGCCAAGGGTAGGAAAGTGGGGATTTGAGTTCTGGGCCTGACTAGGACCTTGTAGATGCTCCTCTGTGGGCAGGTTGGGCTGTGGGGTTTGCGTCTGGATGGGAGTGCACAGGATACCTGCATTAGGTGAATGAGGATCTGCCATCCCAGTGGAGGCTGCACTGGGATGCTCTTGGCCGAGCCCATCTCAACCAGGAGGAATAGAGTGGGGCAGGGCCCAGCCTGGGTGACGAGAGGATGCTGGGCCCCAATTCTATCGTTGTGTGCATAACAATGACAGTTTGTTGGTTGATAATTTATTTAACTGTTTTCTCGTTAAAGGACATTGCTCTTTGAACCATTTTTTTCTTTATTTTAAAAAATATTGCACTGAGCATCTTTGTATATGAGATAGTACTGGTTTTGGATGTATGATTTCTGTGTTTATTAACCTAATAAAGCATGGATTATAAAGCATGGATTATGGTGTACGTATATGTGTGTGGGGGCTAAGTGAACCAAATTCGTGTCTTTGTGAATTTGATGTTTTCTTAGGTGCCTTTACATTGTACCAAGTTTTTTGAGAGCCAGTTTCTCTTCTTTCCTTCCCTTCTCCCTCCCTCCCTTCCTTTGTTCCTGCCTTCTTTTCCTTTTTGTGAGAATATTTAAGTTATACCATCTTAGCAAATTTCAGTTACACAGCACAGTGTTATCAACTATGATCACCATGTTTTACGGGAGTTCCTCAGACGTAATCATTTTATAGCTGAAAGTTTGTATCCCTTTAATAACCACTCCTTATTTCCCCCACCTTCCAGCCTCTTGCAACCACTTTACAACTCTCTTTCTATGAGTTTGAGGGGTTTTTTTATTTCACATATGAGATGCCATACAGTATTTGTCTTTCTCTGTGTGACTTATTTCACTTAGCAGAATACCCTCAAGGTCCATCCATGTTGTCACAAATGGCAGAATTTTTTTCTTTCTCATAGCTGAGTAGTATTTTATTATACACACACATATGTACACACCACATCTTCTTTATCCATTTGTTTATTGACATTTAGGTTGTTTCCATATCTTGGCTCTTGTGAATAATGCTGCAATAAACATGGGAGTGCAGATATCTCTTTGATATCCTGTTTTCATTTTCTTTGGAAAGTATGTACCCAGAAGTGAAATTGCTGGATCATATGGTATTTCTATTTTTAATTTTTTGAGGAGCTTTCATACTGTTTTCCTTAATGGCTGCACCAATTTACATTCCCAGCCACAGTGCATGAGGATTTCACATTTTTGCCAACACTTGTTATTTCTTGTCTTTTTGATGGTAGCCATTCTAACAGGTGTGAGTTGATAGCACATTGTGGTTTTGATTTACATTTCTCTCATGATTAGTTAGTGATATTGGGCACTTTTTCATGAATCTTTTGGCCATTTATATGTCTTTTTTGGAAAAATATCTTTTCAGTTCTTCTGTCCAGTTTTTACTTGGATTGTTTTAAGTTTTTTGCTGTTGAGTTATAGGAGCTCTTTCTGTATTTTGGATAGTAACGCCTTATAATCATATACGGCTGTCATGTATTTTCTCCCATTCACTAGGTTGCCTTTTCATTTTGTTGATTGTTTTCTTTGCTGTGCAGAAGCTTTTTATTTTTATTTTTTTAGAGAAGGAGAGACAGAGATCATGGCATGGGGGAAGGGCAGAGGGAGAGAGAATTTTTTTTTTTTTAAAGATTTTATTTATTAGAGAGAGAGTGAAAGCAAGAGAGATCACAGAGGAAGAGGGAGAAGCAGACACCACTAAGCAGAGAACCTGATGCGTGGTTTAATCCCAAGACCCTGAGATCATGATCTGAGCTGAAGGCAGATGCTTAACCAACTGAGCCACCCAGGTATCCCAGGAGAGTCTTAAGCAGGCTCAATGCCCAGCACGGAGCCCAAAGCTGAGGCTCTCACAACCCTGAGATCATGACCTGAGCTGAAATCAAGTGTTGGAGGCTTAACTGACTGGGCTACCCAGGCGCCCCTGTGCAGAAGCTTTTTAATTTGATGTAGTCCTACTTGTTTATTTTTGCCTTTTTTCCGTTGTATTTGGTGTTAAATACAGTGTCAAAGCGCTTAACACCCCTGCTTTCTTCTAGGAGTTTTACAGTTTCAGGTCTATTTTCTCTTCTTTAATCTATCTTATGTTGAGTGTAAGATAGTGATCCAGGTTCATGGTTTTGCATGTGGCTGTCCAGTTCTCCCAGCACCTTTTGTTGAAGAAACTATCCTTTCCCCATTGTTTCTTCTTGGGGACACAGTTTCTTAATTTTTTTTTTTTTTACCAAACATTTATCAGAGAGTTTAATTAGTCATGCTATAATTACTGAGAATAAAATTGAATTGTTGCCATAGTTTTTTGGGGAGAGAACAGAGGCCCTGTGTTTTCAATATAAAGGGTGAAGGTGTTTAGTAAAAATGTTTTCTTTTTTTTTTTTTTTTAAAGATTTTTATTTATTTATTTAACAGAGAGAGAGAGAGCACAAGTAGGCAGAGCAGCAGACAGAGGGAGAGGGAGAAGCAGGCTCTCCGCTGAGCAGGGAGCCTGATGCAGGGCTCGATCCCAGGACCCTGGGATCATGACCTGAGCTGAAAGCAGCCGCTTAATGACTGAGCCACCCAGGCGCCCCTAAAAATGTTTTCTAACTATATTAGAACATAAGATATACACAGGCTTTTAGGCAAAGATAATATTGTTTAATATTTCATGTTTAAGGAAGTTTCTAACTTAACTGAACTCTGAATGGTTTTTAAGATATGACAGGACCTATGAAATTGAGTATAAAAAACTTAGAATGATTAGTTCTTGAAAGAGCCAGACGCCTTACTTATAGCTTCATTAGTAGTTGGTTTTTCCTTCAGTCTGATGGGCCATCAGTAGACAAGTCTGCTTCTCCTATGGTGGTCTTTCCTATAGCACCTCCTAGTATAGAACCCAGGACCTGCAAATCTTGGTCAGTGTTGATTTCGGGTGCTTCATATTTCTGTGAATGACAGATTTTAATGGTTTCAGTTGTTTTGAAAAGAAGAGGACAAATTTAGGGTATTGATGAAAGTTTTATGTGCAGAACTTTGCTGCCACAATTATTTGGTAATTTAAATGCAACCAGATCCAGTTGTTTATAGATGTGTTGATCCTGTGTATAGGAACCTCTGTGGCCTACACTGCTGATGGGTATGGATAGCCCTCCACCAAGGCAAGAATATCAGTCAGGATTTTTACCTCAAAACATTTTTGCAGTTGAACATCTGATTTTGGAACACATGGCTTTTTGATTTATAGATATTTGCTACTGAACTTAGTTTATATATAGTGTTTGGCCAAATATCTGTCACATGCCTAAGATGATTGCTGATTGAAAGAGCCTAGCTGAGGAATGTTTAACTGGTTATTCTTGAGTTTCCTTCATGAATCACTTGTACAGCACTCTTTCACAAAACCGTGGAATTTATACTCTGAGCTTTCATCAAGAGTCTATGTAAGAAATAAGAAACATCTATGTCTCTACTTCTTTTGGAGGCTGATGGATGGAGGTAACTGTTATTGAAAGGCAATACATTATGTGGAAGGAGTATGGGCTCTGGTGCCAGAGGTTAGTAATTCTGGTGGTGGGAGGATATGGAGGGTGTCTTTTAGTTATCTCTATGTTTTCCAACAAAATAAGACATTTATTGGGTAATATGTACCTGGCACTGTGTTTGGCCTGAAGGTACAAAAGTAAGTAAGACTTGTCCTTTGCCCTTTAAAAAAAGATCCATTATTTAATAGTAAAAAAACAGTATGACCCTATTGCTAATCAACATTTCAGTTTTTTTGTTCGTGTCTAAGTTTTAGCTTTAGTTTTCTCATTGTAGGGTTTTTTTGTGTGTGTGTCCCCCACCCCTTTCTGATTTTTCATGTGTTGACTGGGGAATTGAGAGAGAGGAGAGATGGTGATTGATTGATTGATTGATTGATTCAAGCCATTAGCTAACATTTTGTGTTGGGAATCTATATATATTTCTTTACTCTGATTTACTGTCTTATATAGTAATATTTCAGAATTACTGAGAGTATACTTGAATCAGAGAGTTAATTCTGTACATCTTGCTTGCTGGTACCAAAGTAGCTTGGTCAGAACTTCAACCTTTAATTTTTTTTTGTTCACTCATAACTAGTTTGCTGTTTTATTTTTTTAAAAGATTTATTTATTTAGAGATAAAGAGGGCATACAGAAGCACAGGGAGGGGCACAAGGAGAGAGAGAGAGAATCCCCAGCATACTTGATGCTGAGGATGGAGCCTGATGTGAGTGAGGTTCTATCTCATGACCCTGAGATCATGAGCTGAGCCAAAACCAGGAGTCAGAGGCTTAATAGACTGAACCACCCAGGTGCCCCTCTAGTTTGCAGTTTTAACTACAAGACTCAAATATCAGACTATGCCTGTTTTGATGCAATTCTTTAAAAGTATGCATTCATCATACAAAATAAAATTACTTCTTTAACTGTAAGAGAAAAAAGATTATATAAAATGTGGCTTAAAATCATAGTCTGACTATATATTAATCTAATTGATAACAAAGATTTTTAAACTGGCAGTCATGATATTTAAAACATATTTGAAATAAAAATGACTTATCTGGACATTGGTACTGAAACTCGGTCTGAGAAAATACGTTCCAAATAGTCCATATTTATCATTATTATCTTATTTGAGAAACCATAGCTTACTAAGTAGTTAGTTTATATAGAGAACACAGGTTTGTGTTGAGTCTCACCATGATCCAATTATTTTTCTTCTGTTTCATGGCATGGCTTACACCTCCTACACTGGCTTACATTTTGTTATGTATGTGCCACTGGAGGCAGGGATAGATCAGGGAAAATTAGAGTACAAGGCCTACTGATTTATAGGTTTTTGGCATAATTTTTGTTTGAGAAGGTTATGGTGATACTTACCTAAGTAATATTACTTTTCTAGTTGTATAGAGAGCAAACTGAGGTCTAGAAAGATGACTTTTATCAAGATTATGAGTGGTTTATTTATTTTCTTTTTTTCCCAGCTTCTTGAGGGCAGGAACTTCAGGTATCTTGTTCATTGCTGTATTCTTAGTGTCTAGAACCCTGGTTGGCGCATGTAAATATTGGTATTAATTTCTCAGAGTTAAACTCTGTAAGGATTATCCTGTGTTCCCACTTATGTATACTCTGCCTTTAAGCATGTATATTCATGTGTGATCTATAATATTAAGATAAATATGAATACACTAGGTACCTATTCAGGCAAGAACAACTTCTAGATACATTGCCACATTCACTTGCTCATCAGTGTACAAGATTATTATTATTTTTTTTTTTTTAAAGATTTTATTTATTTATTTGAGACAGAGAGAATGAGAGACAGAGAGCATGAGAGGGAGGAGGGTCAGAGGGAGAAGCAGACTCCCTGCCGAGCAGGGAGCCCGATGTGGGACTCGATCCCGGGACTCGATCCCGGGACTCCAGGATCATGACCTGAGCCAAAGGCAGTCGCTTAACCAACTGAGCCACCCAGGCGCCCCCAGTGTACAAGATTATTGTGAACAAGCCTAGGTATAATGACCCACGTGCTTAAATGAGAATGAAAGAACAGCTGCTCATTTAATGGTCTTTTAATGAGTTGCATAAAATTCAGTCCATTTTCCTATTTCTTTGCAATTTAGTGATCTCAGGTTTCTTAGATGTCTTTTGGGTACTTCTGAAGTAATTATGTAGTTTGGGAAGTTGGAAATTGCTGAAGTTGATGTGATGGGAATTAGGTGGTTTTATGTGTTTATTTTTACCCCAATCCTAAAACCTTTTTCCCATCTATTATCTGTATCATCTCCATCTCTATTCTCATAGATATATTCCTTAATCTTTCTCAAAATCCTTTGTGTTAAAAGTAGTTATAGTTTAAAGCTGCTGCATTATTTAGTTCTCATTAGGAAGTCACTTGTAACAGTAAATTTACTGTTTTCTCTTTAGCTTTGTAGGTGGCAGGTCTAATTAACAGGAACAAGGTATAGGTCACTAAAATGTAGAAATTAAAATAATATGTTCAAACAACATGTGTAACTTCTTTTCTGGTCACTTCTTAGCCCTTATTTTTAGTCACTTATTTTTAAATGGTATTTTGACTGAATATTTTCATGCTTAGTTTTACTTGTGAGAAATTTCCCTTTAATTTGCAAAAAGCCATTTAACTCTGCTTATGTCATATAGGCATATGGAAAAGATATTTTAAGTTACTTGTTTCGATCATTTTGGAATGTGGTGACCTCAGATATGGGCAAATATTTTCTTAGCATTTGGTTAGAAGAATAAACATGGTATGCTCATTGAGAGAAATTTAAATTTTGACTTACATGATATGACAAGTTTCTATTTGAAGTGATTTTTTTTCAGTGTTAATCCTGTTGCTTAATTACCAGTGCCTTTTTTTTTTTTTTTTTAATCTGTGATCTCATTTCCTCTTTGGATAAAAGCCTCTATAAAGTAGACAAAGGTTGTTTTTATTATCCCTATTTTGCAGAGTAAGTTTTGGGCAAGTCATTTGACTTCTGAGTTTCATTTTCTCTATCTGTAAAATAAGAACAGTGGGCAAGATAATCTCTGAGGTCCTTTCGAGCTCTATAATTCTGTGTTTATACCATTGTAAAATGAGGAAACAGAGACACTGACAAGTTAAAAGCACTTGGCTAACTTCAAATAATGAATTAATAATAAAACCTTGATATCTAACTTTCTGATTAACTGTTTATTGACCCTTTCCCATAATCCTTATGCCTATTACTGAAACTTTGCTGATTTCTTTCCTATTTGAAAATACAGCCATTTACAAAAATTATGCTATAGATATAATCCTTTTTTAAAAAGCTCAAATATGTTTCTACATTTTCAAGTTAAATCTTTATAATTTAGTAGGTGCTTATTCATATCTTTAAAAGGGGGAGGTCTTATAAATATCAATTTCCGTAGCAACTAAAGACAAATCAGGAAAGAAAGCATATCTGAAGTTATGTAGTATAAGTCAGAAGTAAACCAGTCTCACCTGTAGCAAAAGAAAAAAATAGGAAAAATTCTTTTTTTTAAAAGATTATTTATTTATTTATTTATTTGAGAGAGAGCATGCGAGTGGGAGAGAGCTCGAGTGGGGAGAGGGGCAGATGGAGGGGGAGAGAGAGAGAGTGAGAGAGAGAGAAGCAGACTCGCTGCTGAGCGGGGAGCCTGATGATGCAGGGCCTTGATCCCAGGACCTTGGGATCATAACCTGAGCCAAAGGCAGATGCTTAACTGACTGAGCTACCCAGGTGCCCTGGACATATTCTTTAAAAAAAAATTTTTTTTTAGTATAGTTGGCATGTAATGTTACATTACTTTCAGGTGTACAACAAAGTGATTCAGCAAGTTTTTACATTATGCTATGCTCACAAGTGTTAATTGTCCCTGTGCAGCATATTACTTACTATTGACTATATTCCTTATGCTGTGCCTTTTATTTCCATGACTTATTTATTCCATAACTGGAAGTCTGTATCTCCCACTCTCCTTTACTTCTTTTGCTCAGTCCCCTACCCTCCTCCCCTCTGGCAATCATTTGTTCTCTGTATTTATAGGTCTGATTCTGTTTTTTTTTTTATTATTATTATTCATTTGTTTTGTTTTCATATTTTATATTTTATTTTGTTTTTGTTTTTGGATTCCACATATGAGTGAAATCATATGGTATTTGTTATTCTCAGTCTGACTCATTTCACTTAGCATAATACCTTCTAGGCCTATCCATGTTGTCTCAGATGGCAAGATCTCTCTTTTTTTTTTTTTTTCTGGCTGCATAATATTGCATTCCATACCACATCTTATCTGTTTGTCTGTCAGTGGATAGGAAAGATTCTTAAGTGACAGTTTTCTTCCATCCTTTTATTGATCCAAAATTTGTATTTGAGTATGTGGTAAGCATTGGAATGATTTGAGCTTTCTTTTGTTGGCTGAATTTATATATATTGCTGTCATGAGCGTTTGTAGAAAGATGTTTTATATTATTTAGAAAGTTAGATTAGACTTCTCAACCTTTAAGGGTTTGTGATTGAATTCCTTCCCATTCCTCACCTCAGTGGCAATCCCTTCAACAACTTTTCAGGATTGTATTGATCTTGTTAATTATGACATTTTATATAGATATAACACATTAATTTCTAGATGAGCTAGGATGAGGTATTTTAGGATGACAGAGTAGATTGTAGTTCGATACAAATTTAAATATAAGTTCTTTGAAAAATTCAGCTTAATTTTCCAAAAGCTATTTTGGAAAATATGATCACTCTATAAGATTTATTCAGTATACCAAGTAACTTTTAGTTTTTTGTTTTTATATGAAGTACCCTCTTTTTGGAAAAAAAAAGGAGCTTGTTTTGTTATTTTGGTGCTTTTGGATAAAAATAGCTTTTATTCACTTTTCCCTGTAAAATTCCTCACAAATATTTTTCAAATGAAATATGTAAGATCATAGTCACGTTTTGTTTTTTAAGTAGTTGGAAGGAAACTTAGTGATTGTCTTATGTAAAACTTTATTTTACAGTTGAGAAAACTGAGGTCCAGTGAGGTTAATTCTGTGACCCATGGCTATATAGCTAATTAGTGACAAAAATGATAGGAATTTAGATATGCCAATTATCAAACTAAAACCCTTCTATTTGGGATGAATAGGTATCTGGATTCTTGTCTGTACTCAGCTAGATTTATAGTCTAGATTTTTATCAAACACCTATTCCAGTGCTGTTTTTATATTTAAAAACACATTGTAATAATTTATGAACCAAAATTTAAAATCCAAAAGCTGCATTATAGTAGCTCACACTTAAAATATAGCAGCATATGGAACTACAGTGTCTCACAGTTGGTTTCCTACTTAATATGATTTAGATCTCCAAATTTTTAGAATACAGTCTGAGCCAGTTTCAAAAATATTATGTTCAAAAGCTGTAGGTATTTAAAAATCTATATTTATTTTCTCTTCTTAGTCTCTATAAGTTATTTATTTTAATTTAAACAATTACTCCACATAATTCTTTTGTATAAACCGTTGGTAGAATTATGGTTATTGATTTAAGAGAAAACCAGAATTTAGTAGTAGATTATTGAAAGCTAAAATATTCTTTGACAGCTCAAAGTCAGGAAATTTATAGTTAACATTTCCATGGTTACTAGACCCTTGCTCTGTAATATAAAAGACTTTTAAAGGATCATGTAAGGAAAGAATACGACCTTTGACATACCATTAAAAAAATCTCAGACGTGGGACGCCTGGGTGCCTCAGTTGGTTAAGTGTCTGCCTTCGGCTCAGGTCATGATCCCAGGGTCCTGGGATCGAGCCCCGTATCGGGCTCCCTACTTGGTGGAGAGCCTGCTTCTCCCTCTCCCTCTGTCTGCCGCCTGCCTACTTATGCTGTCTCTCTCTCTCTCTCTCTCTGTTAAATAAATAAATAAATAAAAATCTTTAAAAAAATCAGAAGTAAAAGAAACATTATAATTAACCAGAAAAGGAAAAAAATAAAGGAATGAATGAATTCTTCTATTTCTTACTTATATTATCTAAGTAAATAATTTTCTCTTGGTCTGTAGACCCTGTTTTATATATCTGTATTATTTTACACTGAAAAAGTGATACAGAAAAGCTCATATGTTCTTGTGGTAGTGAGGTTTGCTAGCAGAACTCTTCAGGGCCTTGGGGAATAGTGATGCTGCACCCCATTCCGTGGGAAACTGGGAACAGACTAGGATTTATATCACTGCTCCACCACTTACCAACAGCTTGACCTTGGGCAACTTTCTTAACTTCTCTAGTCCTCAGTATTTTCATCTGTAAAATAGTGATCATAACGCCCGGTTTACAATGTTTTTTAATCATGTATGTAAAAAGTGTTTAGTGCCTGTCTTATAATAAGCTCTCACTAACAGTTCTTTTCCTTCTGCTCTCCTTTACCTGTTACCTGTAGACCCACTCTCCACCTCTTCTCTCTTCACTAGTCCAATTCCACGTGATGGTCTAAGACTGTAAAGTAGGACTTCAGATGGCAAGTAACTGAACTAAATAAACACAACTAGGACTGCTCTTCACATCATTCCTGGCTAGTGCATTGGGTAGGCTGCTCTTCTGGAGCAAGTGTCTCTCAAGTTCTGTAATATCCTTAATAACATCAGAACCCCTGCACAATGAGTATGGATTCTCTTAGTGAGGCCCCATGCAGCTTTTATGGCAGCTACAGTCCTGCTCCTTCAGGACCTTGAATTCTCTCCAATACAATGATTTTTTCTAAGGATGTTCTTTCAAAGAATATTATAGTTTTATAGTTTTCCATATTAAAGAAAGTACTACATGTCTAAATATATTTTATAAACTATCCCAAATTAGGTTAATAAAGTGATTTATTACTCCTACTTAAAAAGAAATTCTGAGGTTCCAGCCTTTGGGTATATAGGAAAAGTTTAAAATTTTTTTTTTTTAAAGATTTTATTTCTTTATTTGAGAGAGAGACTGAGATAGAGAGAGCATGAAAAGGGGGGAGGGTCAGAGGGAGAAGCAGACTCCCTGCCAAGCAGGGAGCCCGATGCGGGACTTGATCCCAGGACTCCAGGATCATGACCTGAGCCGAAGGCAGTCGCTTAACCAACTGAGCCACCCAGGCGCCCAAGTTTTAAATTTTTTTTAGCAATTTTTAAAAAATAAAATATCTTGATTCTCAGGTTTATATTATTTTAGGTTTTTGGGGGTATTAGGCCTGTCCTTCACTAACCTCTGCTCCTAGGTTATGAACATCTGTATGTATAAGCAGTTGGCCTACAGCAGGACTCTAGAGAACTTAGAGAGATGTTCCCACAATGAACTAAAATACTTTTATGGTAACAAAAAGTTATGTTGTGAGGTTTTACTCTTTCAGCTGTAGTATGGATTTACATGGGCATCTGTGGAGTGGCCTGGGAATTGGATAATCTTTTAAATATTATTTCAGAAACTAGGTAGAGTTACCAAAGATTGACCCATATATCCACTTTTAGACAAGAAGTCCTCCGTGAATTGATGCTGTCTCCTGGAATTGAGGCTGTCTTCGGGTTGTCAGGGCTGGTCTGCCCTACACCTCTGCTAGAAGAACTGAGAAAACGGGAGATGATGATAAAGGCAAAGATGAAGAGTAAAGTTTCTCTTCTCTTCACTCTCAGAACCTTACTGCTATCGCTCGGGTTGGTAGTACCTTTGGAGGGATTTATTCAGGTATCCCCCCCCCCACACACACATACACATGCACCTTTTCCTATAGAAAGGAACATATTTGAAAATGGATTAGAGAACTTTATCATCTGAAAGATAAGAATATATTAGGGAAAACATTTATATCATTATAACTTGAATAATTTGTTCTCATTTTATAATTAGGCCAGCTGTCTCATCAAAACAATCTTCATGGTTAAGTTTATTATATTTTCTTTTATCTTTTCTTTCCACAATTCAGTAAGCCATCAACTCAAATAGAAATCTTTTGCTATTCAGATTTTTATTGTAGTATTTATATCTAAATAATTTCACTTTTGTAGTAATTTTCTTCTTGCAACCAAAATAAAATAGTGTATGATTTTATAAATAGGCCACTGGGCAGAGGAAAAAATATGGTCCAGATTTAAAGAGAGCCACTTTATGTTCTATTTTAGATTTATATTGTATATAAAAGGTGCCTCACATGGCAAAATTGTAATTTTAGTCATATAAAATTGTAAAGGGCAACTTGACTCATAGAATCCCTCAGTGGATGTTGATGGAACACTGGGTAGGCATTATGGAGGAGACTGGATGTGGAGAGGGAGTCCAGAGATTAATAAAGGATAGACTCTTCCTTCAGGGAGCTTACATTGAAGTTGGGGGGATAGTTATATATAAAGAAATAAGTATGCTAGATTTTTTAGAACTTGAAGACCCATTAAAAACCTGGAAGTTAGTTGAATTGAAAATCCTAGGAGCTTGGTAATTTGCCTGACAAATTAATTTGTCCATGGGCCTGAGACAAGGTTAGCCGCATCTCCTAGTACTGGCATGGTTTCATGTCTGGGATTCCAAGCAAAGCACAAGCACTGTTCTGTTTGCTATTTGGGTACGACTGTGTGTAACTAGAGTTGGAGAACCAGGAAATCAGAGACAGATGGAAGAACTTAGGCATAGGACAGAAGTAGCAACAGGTATATGGCCAGAATCAGACACAGGGACACCACCTTGAGATCTAGTAATTATGAGTCAAAGTAGGCATAAGAGTCAAAACCAACTCTTCAGGAAGTAATTAAGAGCAGACTGGAAGGAAAGAGGCAGTGTCTGGCCCAGCTCAACTTCCTTTAAGAATTGGCCTTATCACTTACGGAACAAGCACCATATAAATGGGCTGCCTGGACACAGCCCACTTTTAATTATTCAGTCTAGATTTTGTCCCATTTCTCCTGCTTTATGATTTCTCTATTTGTTCTTTAGTTACACCCTTTTCTTGCCCTTAGGAGTTTAATTCTTCTTGGCCACTACTTTGCCTCCAGGAGGCTATAACTCTGCCTCTCTTTCTTGGCAATGATTTTCCTCCCTGATTCCACAGGGCCCAGGGTCTACCCCACTGATGTTATTTTCATCTGGCTCATATTGGCCTTGCTAGCAGACCTAAGATTTCTGGGACACTTCACCTTACTTTGGAGAAGCATATGTTGACCCTGTGGTGCTTAAATGTGGCCTGTTTAGTGAGGATGATGGAAACTGCTATCCTAGAGGCCAACTGTGGTAAACTGCTTGAGCCAGCTGGGAAGCCAAAAATGGAATGCATCTCTGGGCCCTTTCTTTTCACACTTATAGCTCAGCCTGCCTGCACTTGTGCTCCCAGTGTCCTCTAGAGCGAGGCCCGATTGTTGTGGCTTTAGTCAGCTTCTTAACAGAAGTGTCCATGGAAGAAAGTGGCCCATGTTCTTTTCTCATTTGTAGCATCACACTCTTCATAACTAATGTCCTGAAAAGATAAATTACTTTATCTGCCCAAATAGAAGATACACAGAAAGGAGGGAATTGCCTTTATTCCAGTTTTTGAGTTACTTTCAGATCATCGGGCAGTATTTTGAACATAAAATATAAACTATTGTTTGGAGAAGGCCTATCAGCCTAAAATGACCCCAATCAGTGCTAGTTGGGAATAGTTTTCCTTCATAAGGTTGACCCCCCCCCCCCGCAAAAGAAATGAAAATAACACAGATTTAGTAATTATCTGGTGGCATAACTTTCAGATGTTGGATATCTTAGTAAACAAAGTGAAAGAGGAATAAAAGAAAGGCAATAATTTAAGTGGTGATGTTGTAACAATACACAACTGCCTGTGTATCTATAGGACAGATGAAAAAACAATGTTCTAATGTTATTTAAATGGCTTTGGACAAAAGCTCAGGGGCTGCATTATATTTGGATACCAAAATCCTATTATCTCAAACCCTTTAAAGGTTGTATGTTATGGTGTAAAAGAGACATCTTTTACAGAGCCTCTCTCAGCTGACTCAGGTCTGAACTGTTACCCCTGATCTGTACCTCATCCTATCCTTCTGACCACGGGCATTGTTTTTGATCCTCCCATTATGCTGTTTATGTTTCCTTTCAGATTATTTTTTAAAGATTGTATTTATTCATTCATTCATTCACTCATTTATTTTAGAGAGAGAAAGAGAGTGCACATAAGCACGAGCAGGGGGAGGAGCAGAGGGGAAGGGAGAGGGAGGAGAAAGAATCTCGAGCAGACTCATTGCTGAGCCCCAATCCCATGACCCTGAAATCATGACCTGAGCCAAAACCAAGTGTCGGAAGCCTAACCAACTGAGCCACAGAGGCGCTTCCCACTTCAGGTTTGATGCACATGTTTGACTCCCTAACCACATTGCTGAATTTGGCTGTAATGCTGCCTCTTTATCCATAGGGCATCTCTGAACTACCTTGGTAACTCTACTTCTAGACTGATTTACTCTGTCCTGATGGGATCCTTTTAGTCTGGAGCCTGAGAGGGTTTTACCAGAGGTGAGGTTACCATGAGGCTAATGAAGTTTAAATTCCAGGTTCCATGCTCACTTGGTTTCCTTTGGGATTCTGGGAGTTGTAGAATGTTCCAGGTGGAGAGAGGAAGCATTTCTATGTAAGCATTTATGTTACTCAAGAGATCTCAGAGAAAGGAACTTGAATCTCTACAGCTTCAGCATTTTAGGGTGATTTCTTGTCACATTCTAAATAAATATTTACTTTTGTACCAAATCGTGCCTTCATAATTTTGTGTTCTTATTCTTAGAAAGGATCACACAAACTGTATATCTTCAGGCCACACAAAATCCCAGTGGGATCTGCCACTGGTTTTTACTAAATGAGGTACCTGGGTGTTTTGCTAGTACCTATTTACCTGCATTTAGTAACACACAACTTAGAAGAATAAACAAACTAAGTAGAATCTAGAGAATACCCAAATGACTCTAACATCAATGCTTTGCTGACCCTTTTACAAGAGAACTGGAACTTGCTGGCAGCCAGTATATTGCAGTGTTAGTATTAGTGACTGCTCTAAGACTGGAATTCACATACTTACTTTAGTTCAAGTTGGCACGCCTTTGTGGATCGCCTACTGTGTGTGATCAAGATGCTGGGCCAGAATCATTTTTTAGTTTAAATGCAATTTAAGAGACATTTGAAATTGTCTTAACAGTGAAGTATTTTTAGTTCCTCGGAACTCTAATAGTAGTTCTCTTTAAAGAAATAAGAAATTGGAGCCACTGTGATAAATGTGATTAAATGCCAGGGAAAAAACAATGATAAATTGTTGGCACCAATCGTTTGATGTTCTGTGAAACAAAGAGACTTGTCAGTCTGCCAGTGCTAAGAGTTTCAGTGCAGAGGATATAAAATGAAAAGTATCCTTAATCTTTTTTGTAGATAGTTTCATAGATGATGGCCCTGGGTAGGTTTGGGGTAACTATTTTTCAAACCAAGGAACCCTAAATTGAAAATGAACTGTTTTATGTTCATCATTTCATCATTGTTTTAAAATGTGTCATTCAATCAGTATCAAATGCTTGTGTTTGAGAAATATCATAAAATTCCTAAAAGACAAGTAAATATATAATGTCAGGTACTGATAAATGTTTTGAAGAAAAAGTCAGAGGAGAGAGATTGATGTTTGGGGTTGGGGGTGCTGTTTTAGAAATGCTGTACTGACTTCCTAGCTATTCCTCGAATTTGCCAAGCAGATCCCCACTGGTTAGAACTTTTTTGCACTTACAGTTGCTTCTGCCCAGAGAGCTTTGTTTCCTTCAGTCTACTGCTTCAGTTATTTTCTGACTTCACTCAGTTTAAAGTAGTACCTTCCACCATTCTGTTCTTTTTCCCTACTGTACAAGCATATCTTTACCATTTGATTTTGGGAATCAAAGAGATTAAAAGAAATTCTTGGGGCACTTGGGTGGCTCAGTCAGTTAAGTATCTGCCCTCAGCTCAGGTCCTGGGATGGAGCCCGGTGTTGTCGGGTTCCCTGCTTAGCAGGGATTCTGCTTGTCCCTCTGCCCCTCCCCCTGCTCGTGCTCTCACTCTCTCTCAAATAAATAACGAAATCTTAAAAAAAAAGAAATTTTTTGATAAATCCTTTGCTGTCTGAACTCTTACTACTTGCTCTCAAATTCAGAAATTAAAGAGATTTTTAAAATATCTCTTGCTATTTGATCTGTATATCTGAATTAGGAACCAAGTAATTTTGTATAGTAAAGGATACTTGTTTTCTTCATAGCACTTTATACCCTCTGATTTGTCTTTCTATCTGTTTGTCTGCCTGACTCCCTCACTCCTTCCACAGTGGCTGTGGAATGGCTGGGACTTTGTCTTGTCCACTGCTCTATCCCCATCACCTGGAACAGTGCCTGGTACCTAATCAATTCTCAATAAATATGAGTTAAATATATGTGTTAATAGATGAATGAATTATTGCTCTCTAGCTTTGTTGATCTTCTTTCACTTGCTTACATTTACTAACCTCTTTCCTTTGCAGAGGTTATTTCATTATGTGCTTAATATCTGTCTCCTTCTATATTATAAATTCTGTGCGGCTAGAGACCATGGTACCATTTACTTGTCAGTACCTAGCTAATGCCTAATATGTAGTAGCTACTGAAACATTCTATGGGGGAATGAATGAATGAATGATTAGGAGAAGTTCCTAGTAGGAACACCATATCTAATCTAATGGAAGTTAAGGGAAGTGAATTTCAAGCTGGGATCTGAAAAATAAGGATGAATTAGCAGGTGAAGAAGACCAGGCAGAGTGTTCCGGAGCTTAAGCTCAGACTTTATCCTAAAAGCAATAGAAGAATTTTAAACAAAAAAGTGGCACTATCAGACTTGCATTTTAGATGGACCATTTTTCAGTGGTGTTAGGAATAGACTAGATGGGCAGTGTCAAAGCAGAGAGACTGGTTGGGAGGCTTTAGTGATAGATGGTTGTGGTCTCCATTGAGTTCTTGGCAATGGGCAAAGAGAGAAGTAGATACACTTGAGAGATTTTTAGAAGGCCGAATAAGTGATTGGGGCTAGTGAGGGAAAGGGAAGAGTTACATATGATTCCAAGCTTCCATCTTAGGCAAATGAGAAGAACATAGGGTACACAGTCTCAGTTGGAGGAGTCATCTAAGGAGAAAAGAGTCTGAGGAACCCTTAAGACCTATCTAAATTGAGCCTGAGCCTTAAGGCTGCGCCTTAAGAACTTGATAATATAACTGAATTTTCTAAGTATAGATACTGAGATGCCTGGAAAGAAATAATCAAAATAATCAAAATGTTAATAGTATTGAAAGTCTAGTTATGTTTCTAAATTTTTCTTAATAAGCTTTGGTTATCATTATTGGTGTGTTTTATGAAGAAAAGTAATAAACTTTTAAAAATTATATTAGGATCTGCCATAGGAAATGCTGTACCAAAAAAACCCAAGGACACAAAGCTAAGGCCTTCCTAGGCTAGTCCCAATGAAAATATTGTTCTGAATAGAAGCCCACTGTGGAATGGGTTCACCTTTAGCGTGTGTGTGTGTGTGTGTGTGTGTGTGTGTTGGGGGTTGGGGCAAGAGAGGAGTGGTCATTCAGAAATTTAACCTTTTCATTCAAAGAAGGTCTGCTGGAGCCAGAAAGTGTCTCTTATTTATTCACTTATCCTTAGTCTTCAGCACAGTCCCTGACAGTAACGGCTTAAGTGAAAGCTATTATTTTAGATTTTGTTATTAATATATTTATTTTTATTTATATCACTATTCACTGTAATTGTTATACAATGATGTTATTTGTGTCATCTTGGTTTGTAGGTAGATTGGGGCCAACTCGACTATTTAGTTGTTGACATGCCACCAGGAACTGGAGATGTGCAGTTATCAGTCTCACAGAATATTCCCATTTCAGGTAATCTTAAACTTTAAAGTGGTTTGTGCTGTCTTTGTTGTTTTGCTATTGCCATATAGAAAAACAAACTCTATGACAGGCAAACATTTTTATGTCTTCAAAACAGTTGTTTATAAATTTTTATTTAGAGATCAGATTCATAAATTAAAATTTTCAAAATATTACCAGACTGAGTGTGTTTACAAAAACATAAAGACATTTTGAAAAAGTGGTGATATAAATCTGTGTTCTAGAAAAACAATAACACTTTATTGTTTAGGTAGAACATGGCTGTTTGGTTCACAGTCACCTGCAGTAACAGCATAGTGCCCGCTACATGGCAGGCACTCAGTAAATATTTATTCAGTAAATACTGAATATAAGTAAATATTAGGAAAATTTGGCTTTTTGGTAAATATGAGTATGGGAAAATTTTATATTCAGCTGATTATTTAATGTTAACCTTAAGAGGGCAATAAACATATGAGCTTATATCAACTACCCAATACTTTATTATGGTAGTAGATATCTTTTCTGTGATACAGAATATAAATATCAGTAGTTAGCTTTTGTGTTGAATCTGTTTCCAAGGGTTTTCCTAAATTCCAGTGGAGAAATAATTGTAAATCTCTCTTATATATAAGGACTTTGGGAAAATAATGGAATTTTTTTAAAAAAGATTTTATTTATTTATTTGACAGAGAGAGAGGCAGTGAGAGAGGGAACACAAGCAGGGGGAGTGGGAGAGGGAGAAGCAGGCTCCCTGCAGAGCAGGGAGCCCAATTTGGGGCTCGATCCCAGGACCCTGGGATCATGACCCGAGCCGAAGGCAGACGCTTAACGACTGAGCCACCCAGGTGCCCCAATAATGGAATTTTAAAATGTCATTACAAATCAGTTATCTATTGGTAATAAAAAACTAAGAAATATTACTGACATTTAATCATCAAAAGGTTTAGAATCTAGATTTTTGATAAGTTATACACATTGATTGGAAATATCAATATAGCATCATGAAAATGAATTTTTTTTGAGGCTGCCCCAAAGGGCAGTAACATGAATATTTTAGATATTTAAATATATTTGTTACCTTATTTGAGTTTGAGACTTTTTCTTTGGTGAAGCAAGCTAGAAAGTATGAGATGGGAGTAAATTGAAATGACATAGGAAAGTAGTTGAATACATCTTTTTTGTAATCAGTGTACTAGATAGTCTGCTTTTGGTTTTTTTAAGTAGTTTTCAGACTTGTGTATCTCTGAATCCTAAGAATACTCACTAAAAGTTTATTGAATAAAATGTGCTCCTGGCACCTTGAAATGCCTGTTGCAGACTTCTAAAATGCTTACATTATTTATGTGTATAATATATTGATAGAATTGGGCTAAATTATCATCTGTTCCCTGAATTGTGACTTGGTACGTTGAAAAAGTTAAATTTAGGGGTGCCTGGGTGGCTCAGTCAGTTAAGCGTCTGCCTTCGGCTCAGGTCATGATCTCAGGGTCCTGGGATTGAGCTCAGCATCGGCCTCCCTGCTTGTGTTCTCTCTCTCGCTATCTCTCTCTTTCTGTCAATTAAATAAATGAATAAAATCTTTAAAAAAAAAAAAGAAAAGAAAAAGTTAAATTTACTTCACACAGATAAACTAATAGCCCCAAGCAATTTACCTTTGTTTACTCAGATAGCAGTCCCTCTATTTGGGTAGGATTTATGATTATATCACCCTATTTTTATTTGTGCTTATACTCTAAAACCAACAATGTGTAGATTGAGGTTAAGATTTGCTTCTTTCTTATATGCTAAAATTTAACCAGTAATATTTCTTTATTCCTTTCTTTTGATGAAGAGTCTGCCCTGTAATAAATAGTCATTAATATCATATGATTATAAAAAGCAGTATTTTTTTTGTTGTAGTAGTGGTAAAACGTAACAGTTCAGTAGTATTGAGTACATTCATATTGTTGTGCAACCGTCACCACCATCCAACTCCAGAACTTTCTCATCTTCCCAAACTGAAACTCTGTATCTGTTAAACAATAACTCTTCATTTCCTCTTCTCCCTAAATCCTGATAACCACCATTCTTTCAGAAACAGTTTTTTTTTTTATGTTAAGATGAGGAAATGAGGAATGAGAAAAATATATGAGGAAAATATATTTTAAAGGATAGATAAATTTTGTATATTCAATATTGACTTTGTGCTTCAATAATAAAATTTTAGATCAACAAATATTTATCCATATAAAGATAGATGCTAAGCACTATAGAAGATCCAGGGGTAATTAAGTCACAGGTATTTTCCCTAGACCAGAGTTCTGTGATACTCAGAACTTTTTAAAGATTGATTAATATATGGGTTCTCCCCAGGAAGATGTATTTGTATCTACAGAAATACTATTTTAATGTGTCATTTCAGGAAGTCCACAGTTCTTAGGTTAGAAGCCCCAGCTCTAGAAGATAGAACAAGGGGAAGGGCGGGTGGGGGGGGGGGCAAGCGGCTGCTAAGAAAAGAAGTACAATTCAGTGTGAAAAGTGCGATATGAGAAATCTAAACCCCATGATATCAGGGCTCTCACAGGACAAAGAGATCATGGATTTGAGGGGAATTATAAAACATTGATGGAGATGAGCTTTAAAGAGTAAATATGAGGGGTGCCTGGGTGGTTCAGTCTGTTAAGTGTCTGACTCTTGATTGCAGCTCAGGTCATGATCACAGATTCTCTCTCCTCTCTCCCTCTGCCCCAACCCCGTGTGCTCTGTCTTGGTTTCTAAAAAAAAAAAAAAAGATTAAATATGATACGTTGTAGAGCATTCAGGATAGCACCATACCTTGTTTGCTTTGCTTTTTCCCAGCCTAAGGGGAAGAAATCAGAAAATGAAACTTCAGGTGTTCATAATTCTATTATAGAAACATAACATATATTTTACTTCCCATTAAAAAAAAAAAGTGATGCATTAAAAAAGAAATAGGGCCAGGTACTAAAGATGCTTTTGAAAATTCATAAACTTAGTGATTTCTGGACTATGGAAGTAAAATTATTATTTATTAGTATTTTCTAAATTTTCTTTAATGAGCATGTATATATTTATCATTTTAAAAAGTAAATGGAAAGCACTAATTTTTTAAGGACAGATTTCTGTATAAGTTGGTACCATGATAATTGCCCATTATTAATAAACTACCATTTAAGGACAGTCTTTCATATATTAATTTTTATATTTAATTATCACAGGTATTATCCTTATTTTCTTAGATCTTTGAAGAGTTAAGCAACTTTCCCAAGGTCACACAGTTACAGTAGTTCATAGCTGAGGCTCATATCAGTTCTTTTTTTTTTTTTTTTTTTTAAAGATTTTATTTATTTATTTGAGAGAGACAATGAGATAGAGAGAGCATGAGAGGGGAGAGGGTCAGAGGGAGAAGCAGACTCCCCGCCGAGCAGGGAGCCCGATGCGGGACTCGATCCCGGGACTCCAGGATCACGACCTGAGCCGAAGGCAGTCGCTTAACCAACTGAGCCACCCAGGCGCCCTCATATCAGTTCTGATTGTGTTTAAAGCTCATGCTCTCAACCTCTACATAAAGCTGTTCTAATATAAAGCCCAACAACATTTGACTCACTGATTTTCTGAGTTTAGTTCTAGTCCATTCAAATCCATTAGGTTGAAATTAGCCTAATTACTCCCGATAAAAATAAATTTGTTCATGAATATGCCTAAACCTGTGCACCCATATATGATAAGTATCCAACCAACAGTCTGTATTAATGTTTACTATGTTCAGTTTTGTTTCTGTTTTGATTCCTGAGAGATTGCTTTGGGCTTCTTTAACTCATATATTCCAGGGAAGGTCTGGAGATAGTCTAGAAGCAGTCTCCTTTGACCTTTAGTTGTAGAGCCCCAAATGATTCTTGGAAAGACCAATATCATCTTTGGGCTGATCATACTGGTCTTGGACAGTTGGCAAGTTTCTAGGAACACTGGCTCTCAGTATAGAATTGCAACTATCAGTGTTAGTACATTCATACTGTGGGTCATTATGTCAATATTAAAATTAACAGCAATGAAAAGACTAGATTTTCGGCACTGAACATCTGTTAATTTTATACTTAGAAAAAAAATCCAGCAATAAAAATATCCTACCAAAATGATGTGTGTAGGGTAGGAGGGAGATACATGTGATTGTGTGTGTGTGTTTATGCGTGCGTGTGTGTTAAAGGCTTAGTTCCTGAGGTTTGAGCTATCTCCCAGGAAGGGTACCAACCAAGGAGCGGCTGAACTGGTTTGAATCATGGCTTTCATCAATTTATATTATCTGGAAGAGCCTATCAGATCCATATCATTCTTTCTAGGCCTAAATGAATTATCTCTTCTCTAATTATGAACCCAATTTTCCTTTCCTCTTACCATTGACTTTAGAACTCTTTTAAGATACTCTGTGTTCTACCTTTTCTTATGTTCCATATTCCATAAACCATATAAGCTTTTTAGACTCCCATTTGAGCCCCCCCTGCGATTTGACTTCCCTCTCCTTCCTCCTAAACTCCTTCACATAACCTGGGAGTCCCCTCTCAAAACCCTTAGGTACTCACTGTCCCCTCTATTCTCTCTTTACTTCCCAAAGTTTCTGTCTTTATATACATTTGACCCTCACTTAGACTATCTTTCTTCTCTAATCAGTGGGTACCCAAATCCTGCATACCCTTTATTTCAAATGTGTACTCCCTGTCATCTTCCTCAAATCCCTACTTGGGAATAATTTCTTCGTCTTTGGAATTCACGTAGCATTTCATTTAGACCAGTCCTATAGCACTTCTAATATTCTCCATTTATAGCCTGCAAAACTATTTTCTTCAGACTGTTACTCCCTGGAGGGCTAAGGATTTGTTTAATTCATCCTTGTATTTCTCACAGTGCCAAACTCCATGCCTTCCTGTAACCACTCAGGAAATGTTGAATCAGTGAATGAGTGTTTTATCTGTGTGCCTGTATTATCTTCTCAACTGGGATGTAAGCTACTTGAATGCAGAACTTTTTCCTATTCATCATAGTATTTCTTAGAGTACCTTGGACAGTGGCTTCTGAATTAATATTGATTGAATAAATAACAAAGCTAGTTGACTAGTTATCACCTTTTATATAAACAGATTTGTGCCTCCTTATCTTTCTTACCATCCTGCTAGCTCAGTCTTGTGATCTCCTCCACCCCAACTGCTTTTACCCAGGTGGTTTTTCTGTACAAGTTTAAAAAGGCATTTATTAAAAACAGGCATTTTATTTCACTCTTTGAGAGAAAAATACTTTCATTTTAGGAATTTATTTATGCTGTCCTTTTTCCTGTCCTATATATAATGTCCTTGTGGCTAGATGATACCTTTTAATATTAATTTTGTTTTGGTGTCTGGGAAATAATGTGCATGTGGATACTTGCTATTTGGTTACATACAGGCTCTGTACCAAATTAGTAGGGAGAATCACTAGCATTGCTCCATTGTAAGACAGTAATAAATTCTCTCATTTACTTGCAGGGATGCTTAGCAAGGTGCTAACTGCCTCTCTGACTATTTATCCTTACCTGTGGAATACCTGCCTACCCCACAGATCTATAAGGATCAGATAAGATAGTGTAAAAGTTCCATCTAAATGTATCACATTTTTTTAGAAACTACTTTGAGTTTTTTGGTGGGGGTGGTGGTGAGATGTTGTCAATTAGAAAGAGCCTTTGTATCAACTTTGCATATCTCCAAGCCCTGTTGAGAATGAAATGAAATGTTTTATATTTGGAAAGGGACATCCTTTTGGAAAACTTACGGAGGCAGACCTGTATAAGCAAAAAGTTCCTTTTACTGAATGCAAATTAGCAACTCTTTATATGTGTTCCTTTTTTTTTTTTATTTTGTTCCTTTGAATGGATGACAAGCTCATTATAAGAAGAAACTTTAAAGAAAAAAAAAATTGTCCTTTGTGTTAAAAGTGTTGTGTACCAACAACAGTAATAAATATGTTGACAGCAGTATTAGTGACTAATGATTTAAATTTGAGCATACATGGGCTATTGAATCATTATATGCTACAAATACCTACTAGTTGTAGTAATTGCTAGATGGAAAAGAGACAGGATAAAGGATGGGAAATAACCAATTATAGTCTTTGGGTTTCTCTTGTTGAGCTTGTCAAGGGACAAAGGCAGAGTTGTCACTGCTGGTTTTATTTTTTTACTCCCTCCCCTTTTTTCCCCAAGTGATTCAGTGTGCTGGGTTTTTGCTTGTTGTTTGTTAAGCTTTTAAATTACTTGTTGCCATATACTGAGTTGGGTAGATTCCAGGGTTGACTTCTGGGTTGTTTAAGACATACTGATGAGCCCTTGGGATTTTCGAACACTTATCTGCTCTTCCATAATAGAAGAGGATTAATATCTCTTTGAGGAACATTATAAGTACCTCGGATATTTTGAAAATACAGGCACTGTGGTGGTATTTGAATTCTAATAGATGTTACCTAAATTTTTTCTTTCCTCCTTTGCTTTAGCTGAGGTTCTCTACATGACTATATAAAGACTATCTGAATTTGATTTTAAGTCTTGGAATTAAGTGAAGAGTTGATACTTCACATGGAATATGTGAAGCATGTTTTCTTTTTCAAGAGACTGGAGAGTTTTAGTAAGTTATTTGTATTCAGATGCTGTATCAGTCAGGGTCCTGGCAGGAAACAGATGACATACCTTAAAAGGAATTAACAGAATGAAGTTAATGAAGGGAATGGTAATAGAGGTGTGGGCAGCATTAAGGAAACCAGCAAGAGAGGGCGAAGTACCGAGAGACTAGTGACAGTAGGAAGTTATTACTGTCCCTTCTGCTTAACGGGGCCTGGGAATGAACTGTGTCAGTAGGACCTGGCGACTGCCAGAGCCATGGAAGAGGGTCTGCCTGTTGGGAGCTGCGGCCACAGAGGAACTTAGCCAAGGCCAGAACTGCTGCAAGGCAGGGAATGAGTGGTGTATGAGGTACGTGATAATACTGCAGCCTCTTTTTCCTCTCCGGGTCTCATATCCTGTAGGTACCTCCTGCTGGCAGATCCCCATTGGAAGCCAGAGGGTAAGAAAACTCAGGTGGTACAGTCCACAGAGGTCAGCTACCCAGGCACTGAGCAGGGCAGAGAGGGGTGGAGAATGAGGCAGAGCCTGGTGGGCGGGGGGAAGGCAGTCAAGTGCAGCAAGTGGAAAATAACTAGAGCAGCTTCTCTTTTTCTTCTGGTCCTCCTTATAATGGTGGATTAGTGGCTTGCAGTAGATGAGAGACAAAGCAAAGATTTGTGGGTAATACAGATACCAGTAGTGCAGTCAAAGTAGTGGAAATCCGTACCATCACAAGGCCCAGTTTTACTGTCATCAAGTTCATGAACAGAACATTTATTTGTAGATAAGCAGTGACGTAAGTACATTTTGTGTAGTGGGGAGTAATGGATAGAAGAATTTATTTTGATAGGATAGAGTTAGGGAAAAAAGTTGCCCTTTATTAAGTAAAAATCGATGTGGGAGTGAAACTTTTGGAAACGGTTTTTGTAATAGAAGGGACAAAGATTGAACGCTTGAGAGGGGAGCCATCATGGTCCCTTCTTTGTTCTCTTTTTCTTTCAGGGAAGGGCACAAGTGAATAGTCCTAGTGTGGGCCCTGCTTTGATTACTTTCTCCTAGAGAGGGAGTTACTGTGTATGGCACAGTAGTCAGCTAGATGATATGCTAAATATCCATGGGCTCAAGAGTAGTTGCACGAGCAGACTGGCATTACGTTACAAAAATGAGATGATGCCCTTTCTTCTTGTCTGTGACCCTTTCTGTCTGGACCCTATGGGTAGAAGGAAAGCCAGAGGCCTTTTTGCCTCTCATTCATTTAAATGAGATGAGGTAGGAATTTTAAATTAAGCCACCTTACTATTTCAGTCATTGTTTAAAATGGAAGTCATTTATTGCTTGTGAAAAGCATTGGGCCTATTGCTATAGTAACTGACCTCCTATTCATTCATCAAAGATACATGAGAAAAAGCTGTACAAGTCTACACTAGTGTTTTTCCCTCCATCAGCAGTTTGTTTGGCCTAATCAATGATCTATCTCTCTTCAGGTAACACTCTGATTGCTAATTTGGACGGTAGTTTTGATAATATGAAAACCTATTGGGTTTTAGAGGATTAGAAGCTTATTGTTGCTGTTGTTGAATAAGTGAATTACCTTAGGCCATCACTTGCAAAAGTTTCCTTGTTATCTGGTATCTACTCTCTCAAAGCAAAAGGAACATAGTGGTTTCACTTAGGTAACCTCAATGAAGTCTTTAATTTTTTTTTGAATAGCTATTTCTTTCCCTTCTTAGAATTGTTTTCAAATTTAAAAGAGTAATTCTTTAAAGATCCAGTACTGATCCTTTGGTAAACCATTAAACCCAAAGAAAAACGTTTGGCTATTTTGGATTTTAGTGCTTTGTTTCCCTTATAGTTTTACAGTTTATAATGACCTCAAACTGTAAAGCTAGAAACATGCTGGTACTTTAAAAGTAGAAAACTTAGGTCATAGCTATTCCTAGTATTCAGAGATATTAAATCTTCATTTATGTTTTCAATTTACAGAATGGAACTTTGAAGGAGACAGTCAGTTTTGGACTTCTTCCATATGTACTGTGTTTCCATGCAAATACTAGGCAGAGTTATAATTAATGGGTATTTGTCAAGAATCGCATGATGTAGGAGAGAATTATTGTTTTATTTATCAAATTATAAAAATTCTTTTCAAAATAAATTTGTCCTTTTGTTATACAAATTGTAGCCAGGTGTTAAAGAACAGAAACTGTATTCTAGGGTTTTATTGTTTAGGGGATTTCTGGTACTCAGTCTGATAACTTCAGTCTTTGTTATATTAGGAATCAAATTATAAAATTAAATATAATGTCGTTGGTTAATGAACAACAGTGTTTCCAATCTAAATTTTAAAGAAATAAGCTTTTTGGGCTCTTGTACTTGCGTTAACATATTTTATAGGTGGAAGTTATAACATACCAGTTAACAGTTCAAAGAAATAGCCTGACAATTAACAAGTTCTGGACTATGACATGGAAAGACCCAGGATTTTAAAACTTTCTTCAAATGATTCTTATATTGTCTCCACCAACCTATCTGACATTTGAATTCCTTGATCATTTAGCTTGTGTTTGGTTGGGAAGCTTCTGAGGTAGTTCATTCAGTTTCATTGTTTAAGAATTTCTGGCATTTCTTTCATGATATATACCTGACAGCGAAAATTCCTTAATGTTTTAAAGTTCAATGAATAGTATAATGGCCAGTGGGTAGTCAGGTTCATATTAAAAGCTACTTTTAAATTCATTAAGCATTTGTATTTGGAAAAAGTACAAGTCCCACAATCTATCATTTAAAAATTTTTGCACTTGATCATAGATTTTAGAAATTTGATCAGAATCTGAAGTTTAGCTCTGAAGAATATTTTCACATCTCAAGTATGATAGTATTTGGAAATGGAGCAAAGCATTTCCATATTAAATCTCAGTCTCTATTTCCTGAGACATACCTGGTTAAATAAAGTTAGGGTAATCAGGGAGTAGTAATTCTCCTCTCTGGAGTTTATATTAGAGAAAGAATATGTATAAAAGGAATGTGTTTCATTATTAAACAAACGGCCTTTGGTCGTGGCTCACTGTGAGCATGGGCAGGCTGAGCTCTACATGCATCTAACAGAATTTGAGATGCAAAATATCAAATCTAAGAGTACAACATGAACAGACTCTCAGAGAAGAGCAAAACAGCTTTCTTTCTGAGTTGTAGAGACATAGGTATAGAACAAGTAAGGCTCCCCAAGGTGTTTACTGATCAGCATTAAAGATGGAGTCAAGACTGGAAAGAGGCAAGGATTTTATCTTAACCTTACTGGAAACATCAAAAGTGAGGGGAGGAAGAGAATAAGAGAGCAAGAGAATGTGAGTGAAGAGTATGAGCTGTTTGTTTCCAGCTCAAGCTCTTTAAAATCTCTGACAGTCTCACTTGTCCCAAGTGGTTCCTTAGTGACTAGCAGTCTGGATAGCTCTGGTGAATTCTTTATTAACATCATTAAGGTGAGGTGATTGGAAGCCCATTACCTGTTAACTCTATTATTGAAGAGCCAGTCTTTGTACCTAAGTAGCAGATACACATCTAGATTCCTTTGACGAACTTGAATTCTTATTAAAGTTCCTGAGTGCACACACTTTCTCTCACCAGTAATTTTGAAATACTGTGGTTTCCACTAATTATTGTGTTTTTATAATTCTTTTTGGCAGCCATTTATAAATTTTCTGTGCCATAATTCATTTCTAAAGTGAGCAAAATAATGATTGATCTTTAAATTAATAAAACATATCCCCGTGGTGACTATAGTCAGTTCTCTATTGGAATGGAGCATAGAGTCCAAAACTGTGACTCATGAAAGAATTATGTGTATTTCCTGTTGAAACACAGTCTGTGGGTACATTTGAGATAGATTTACCTTTTTAATCATGTTTTACTTAATCACATACTAATATTAGTGGGCATTCTTTGATCGTACAGCAAATAATTTTTATAATTAGGGAAATTTGGGGGCTACAGAGGAGAAAGCCAGGAGGAGCTAAAAAATGCCAAAGCCAATCTACTTTATAGTTAATGAATAATGATATATTTGGTATTATTTATGTTGAGCTAGCAGAAGTTGAATGATGATTTTACTGCAAGTATCTTTAAATCTGGGAGAACCAGCAGCACTAAATATTAGAGTGCTGTGAACATTAAGAATAGCAGTTAATTTGGGGCACCTGGCTGGCTCAGTTGGTTAAGCATCCAACTCTTGATTTCAGCCCAGGTCTTGATCTCAGGGTCACGAGTTCAAACCCCACAGTGGGCTCTGTGCTGGGCATGGAGCCTACTTTAACACACACACACACAAAACCCAAAACAATAGCAGTTAATTTGTGCTTTTAAGTCTTAGTTGACTTTATATTGATATACTCAAGAGTTGTAAGGTATGGAGTTATTCATCTAGGTATAATTATGAGCACTTTTTGTTGCACATACTAGGTTTCAACACTGAAGTTCTCAATCAAACATGGGAATTAGATATACTTTATGCCCTGAGACTTAAAATGGCATAGTTGAATAGTTCCACACTGGTATAATTATGATCAGCCCAACATCTGGAATAATCAGTTTTAAATGTTTAACTACTCTGAACTCTGACCCAATTCAGGTATGCAGTTACAGATTTTCTTCTTAACAGTCAAGAGAGTTAGCAATTAAAACAATACTCTAAATAATTATTGTTTAAGGGGCGCTTGGGTGGCTCAGTTGTTAAGCATCTGCCTTTGGCTCAGGTCATGATCCCAAGGTCCTGGGATCGAGGCCCGCATCGGGCTCCCTGCTCAGTGGGAAGCCTGCTTCTCCCTCTCCCTGCTTGTGTTCCCTCTCTCGCTGTCTCTGTCAAATAAATAAATAAAATATTAAAAAAATAATAATTATTATTGTTTAGGATGTTTACATATTTGCCAGAATCTGCTACATAATCTTTTATAGTAAATCGCAGTTGATAAAAAACCTTTAAAAAAGATTACAACTTGGAAAATAACATTTAAAAATATTATTTAATTGTTTGGACTTAGACATTTACTCTAGAAAACGGATAGAGAATTCTCCCTGGAATTCTTGAGATAGGTGTCTTATGATACTATGTTTTGCCCCCAGAAAATACTTCCATTTATTGCAAACTGAACATTCTCTTTGTTGCTACTAACATTTCCTATGGTCAGTAGAGGGAGCACAAGTTTCCGAACTAACCCTCCATGAGAAAACTTAAGTGACATCATCAGTGATGGTATTAAAGGGGAAAAATTTGGGCTAGTTCATATTGGTTCATGCCCTGATAAAAATGAAAATTTATTAGGTAGACAACCAAGAATCATAAAGATAAAATATAACAGCAGATTTGGAGACCATATTTTAAGAAAAGAGATACAGTAACAAGAAAAAAATTGATATAATTTCTTTAAAATTTAAAAATCTAGATTGTGGGGGCACCTGGGTGACTCAGTCGTTAAGCATCTGCCTTCGGCTCAGGTCATGGTCCTGGGGTCCTGGGATCGAGCCCCGCATCAGGCTCCCTGCTCAGCGGGAAGCCTGCTTCTCCTTCTCCCACTCCCTCTGCTTGTGTTCCCTCTCTCGCTGTGTCTCTCCCTGTCAAATAAATAAATAAATAAAAATCTTAAAAAATCTGGATTGTGATGCACAGATTGATTAATAATGATTAATTTTAATGGAGGTTTTATTTGTTTTTTGTTTGCTTTATTTATACATTCTAAAGGTCATTGTAGGGCTGTTTGAAATGGTTACTTATATGATGTATTAAAATTTGGTACAATAGGAATGCCTGGGTGGCTCAGTCAGTTAAGCGTCTGCCTTCGGTTCAGGTCATGATCTCAGGGTCATGGGATCGAGTCCTGCATTGGGCTCCCTGCTAGGTGGGAAGCCTGCTTCTCCCTCTCCCACTCCCCCTGCTTGTGTTCTCTCTCTCTCTGACAAATAAATAAAATATTAAAAATAAAATAAAATAAAATTTGGTACAACAAAAGAAGTAGTTATTTATGCGTGGGCCAGTTATGTTTTTGTGTTCTTCAGAGAAGGCTAGAATTTTTTTCTGAGAATAGTCCTAAAGACTGATTACATTGTGATTAAGAACTTAATTATTTAAGAACATGTACTTCAGCAAAAGAGCTCTTACATGAAAAAATATTTATTTATTTGAGAGTGAGAAAGAGAACACCCACATGTGAGCATGAGGAGGGGTGGCCAGAGGCAGAGGGAGAGGGAGAAGCAGGCTCCCTGCTGAGCAGGGAGTCCAATGTGGGACTTGATCTCAGGACCCTGGGATCATGACCTGAGTCGAAGCCAACACCTAACCAAATGAGGCACCCAGGCACCCCCAAAAAAATCTTTTATAAATGTGGCTGGTAGTTCTAATGGAATGTTTACATTTGGTAAGCATTTGATGGGACATAGAAGATGATCATTGTCCTTGTCAAAAAGTTGTTACTAATTGATGTATGAATGGTGTTATTTAGATTACAAAGAAACTCAGATGGTGTGGATGCTTACTTGTGATACTGTGTTAGTTAGGGTTAAGTACAGAGAAACCAAGGCACTTCAGTCCCTCTCTCTAGGATCTTATAGCTATCAAAATAATGTCACCAAACATTTTTGTAACACTTTTACATTCTTTTTTTTTAATGGAACATCTCTTTAAGTTAAATAGGAGCAATGGAACTAGGTGGACTTTACAGAAGAGTTCATTGAGTTGTATTGAAATTAAGTGAGCTATTCAAGGTTATGTAGTTACAAAGACATAGTAAACACAGCCAGAATCCATAGCTCTTAACTCCTAGTTCAAGGAGTTACCAACTAAGGGGAGTTCATGCAGCAGTAGTCCAGGATAGATGATTTGAAAATACAGGAAAATTGTTTAAATCACCTATTATTTGTTAAGTGCCTATTTTGTACATGGCATTGTATCAGTTTTGCTTGATTAAAAAATGAGAAAAATCATAACTGCCCATGGAATTGTATTGTATAGTGGTAATACAAATAGTAGACAAAGGCTATTTAAAATAATAAAATGAGTGTATCCTGTGAAAGCTAAAAGTACTTTTTAGGGCTAATGCAATAGAAAACCCCCTGTGTACTGGCATATAATTAAGAGAGAATTTGGTGGAAATAGCCAAGGAGGTTTTATTTACGTGAAGAGAGTGGCTCTGAGATTGAGGGGCCATTATTCTTGGAGTAGGGTAGCATTTCACATTCATTTAAATAGGTTTACTGAGCAGTCAGGATGAACAGGAGTGGTTTTGGAAACTACAGTTCAGAGGCAGTGCTAAAGCATGTAATCAGAGCTAGCTGAGACCTTGGAGACTATCTAGTCCTTGCATTAATTGTATAGCTAAGGAAACTGAGACTAGAGTGATTCTGAATTACTTGCCAAAGATCAGTCACACAGCTAGATGGAGGCAGAACTGGAATCAGATTCCTTCCAAATGCCTGGATATGAAAAAACAGTGAAATAGATTGATAACAGAACCTAGAAGGTGGCAAATTGTGGATGTATATTGGATCTGTGGAGTAGAGTTGAGTATAATTTTTACAGAGATATGATTTCCATCAATCTTTGAAAGACAGGAAGGAGAATGGTCTACTAGTGTTTGGTTCCTTGGGCAGAGCAAATAAAAATAGAAGGATGTAGTGACCCATGGAACAGTTTGAAAAATAGGATGAGCTGCCTGATGGCACATATAAAAATGACCTTCCCAGCAACTTCTAAGACATTTTATTAATAATAGTAATAAAGATAACAATGGTGATAATATGAGCAGCAACAACATGAGCTACCTTTTACTGAATGTTTACCCTGTGTCTAGGCATCATGTCAGGCATCTTAGGTACATTAGTTTCATTTAATTATTTCTCTGAGATTTAGTTTCCTCGTCTACAAAATGGCATAGTAACACCAATCTCAGAGAGATTAAGTTATTACCCTAGTGACACAAAAAGCTGGCTATGGAATAAAAATTTGAATTCTGATTCTGTTGAAATTCCAAAGCTAGTGTTTCTCAAACTTGAGTAATGAATAGGCCCTCCTTCTGAAGGAAAAATAATCTGCCCCATACCCCATATTGACTTATTTTTATTATAAGACTACTTAACTAGGTGTAAATATAAATTCCTTAAGCTTATAGCTCTTACATAATTTTTTAAAAACTAAAAAATATTACAGAGTAAAAAAAGCAAAACTTTAAAAAAATAATAAAATTCAAATTAATGACATTAATTTAATATGAAAGATGGAGTGTTTTTTTGGCTGAAATGAAAATACTGATTGCAAGAGGAATTTGTAGCTAACTCCTATAGGACACCTTCTTTTGAGTTTGGCAAGCCTGTATTGCCATGTGCTTTGTGCCAACTTGGTTTCCCTGCCACTTGTCTTTATTTTGACTTCTT
>NW_023270838.1:171-12556 GCF_011800145.1 Mirounga leonina | reverse complement strand
AAGCATTAGTCATAAACAAATACAAATACATACAACGAGGTGCACACTAGCTCACCAATAAAACTGGTCAACTGTCAGAGTTTAAAATACCCACCATGAACCATCTGAACCACAAGGAGCCCCCCAAACACAGATGCTCTGCTAAGGAAAGGATCAATGGGTTTGAAAACCAGCCTGAGAGAACACATCAGAGCCCTTTAGAGCCACAGAGTTCCGCTGAGCCCAGACAGTGTGCCAGGCATGCGACAGGGGCCTTGGGAACCCAGAAGAATATGGCCCAGTCCTCACACGGCTCACGGTCTGGCTGGTAGCTGGGCCCCGCGGGGTGAGTCCCTTGCCAAACCAGAACCAGCAGGCCGCCCCTGCGCCCCACTGGCTGGACGGTGAAATGGGACATTGTATGCGTAAGATGCCATCACATTTTACTAGTAATAACACGGCAAAAAGCCAAGAAATTCATTTACAGAAAGTCATACCACAAGTACCTTTGTTGCTGAGATGATGTAGGATCCTAAAGTACTGGTTAATTGGGAGAGTTTGCTGCGCTAACTGATGGACATTCCAGCTTTCACTGACAGCTCCAGCAAGGTAACTCCAGCTGGGGCCATTTACAAAAGACTAAGTTGCTTTTGTTGTCCATTCCTGGTCCTTAATAAATCATACAGACACGTCAACTCCCACATTCTGCCGTGTATTCCTGCTAACTCACATCCCAGCTGGGATTCCTCTGATCCAGCTTACAGCCAGCCTGGGCTGTGGCATTCCCTAGTGCCCGGCTCCTGGGTGTCATGCACAAAGACAGAAATGAGGTTTACGGTCATTGCCTCTGCCCGGATTCCAACACGTCCATGTGAAAGGCCATCTGTGGTCACTCCCCAGGCAGGGCCTTGCCAGGAACTAGGCCGGAGAACCAACCCCACAGCTAGATTTCAGCAGCCTGGCCAAGCCCTGACAGCCCATCAATCAGGAATTAATACATTTCAGCACACTCTTCACTGTTACAGCCAGCAAATGAACCATAAACAGGGAACGTACGCTGTAACCATCCCAACTGGACAGAATAGAACCCCAGGGAGGGTATGCGGCAACCACAAACAGAAGCTGGACGTGCAGTCTGTGGACTGAACCACAAGGTCAGAGCAAAATGGGACTGCTTCCTTTCGTTTCTGAAACAAGTTCCTGCTCAAGATAACTCAATCAACTGTGTGGCTCTTTGATTTGTCAATAAGAAGAGATCTGTTCCCCCGAAAGGAACATGGGGACCCTCCCTTCCCCTGGCCAGGCATCCCAGCTCATGACTCCTGCAAACGCCAAAGGTCCCCGGGAATTAGGAGAGCCAGCGCGGCCGCCGCACGCCAAGAAGCTACTCGAAAGGCAGGACTATGGAAAAGTCCAAGAAATAAACCTCTTCCGAAATGACAGACACCCAATTTACAACAGCTCTGCCCGCTCCCCATCCCTGCGCTAAGAAGCCTTTGGATAAAGACTGCGTGAAGCAGGCTGCCCAGCCTTCCTGCACAGGTGGCGCTGAACCAGGGCCGCAACCCACAGCACAGCCAACGACTCGGCACCTGCCAGAAAATCGACAGCTGACAGCCCGGAGGGGGCGGGAGCCCCCCACACATAACAGCAACCGTTGCCCACACTCCAGTCCCGGAGCTCGGGCATCACCATGGGCTCCCAACGGCCGCTCCTGCTGGACCCGAGACCACAGCGCCTTTCGTCCTGGGAGGTTTCTAGTTCCCTGAACAGTAAGTAGAAAGTGCACTGGGAACTGGGGAAGGCAGAGGAAAGGAATCAGTGGCCGTTCCATTCAGAGCCAACCAACTTGGCTGGGAGACCACCACCACATATGCCGTGGGTACAGCAGGCGCGTCCAGGCCTCTGGAACCTCGGGGCCCCGGAGGGTGTGGTGCAGGGGGCAATGTGTCCCCGGAAAAGGTCCCCAGCGCACGTCCAGATCCCGCAGGGGTGTGATGATCAGGCACTGGGTATTTGCATTCACAGTCACAGAAAATTTGAGGAACTTGGTATTTCAAGTAAGGGGGGAGATCTGCCATGTCGACCACCTGAAGCACAGCCAGGATACCTGAGTGCAGTTACATTCCAATTGTTCCACGCACGCTTTTTGCTCAGCTCTCCTAGGACTACAGCTGCATCATGAAGATAAATGTGTTCCCTGAGCATCGTGAACGCATAAGGGAAATATCTCGGGTCCAACAAATACTGGTGAAATATCTCAAGGCAGGTTTGCAATTTCCACGACAGCCAGCGTCTTCCAGGACCGCCAGCCCCACCGATCTCTCCTCAACAGCTCTTCCACCTCTGCTCGCTGGGAAGGCACACACAGCTCAGGAAACGGAGGCTTACTGTGCACTTTTGTATTTTCTGGAGAAGTGTGACTTTCTTCAACAAGTGTCTTTGTGACTGTCCCTTAAAGCCACCTCTGATTCACTTAGTTCCCAACTGGAACAGCTGACCGCCGGCTGAACGTCCAACCACACGGAAATGCAGCGGGGGCTGCAGGTGAGCGTGGGGGCCGCAGGTGAGCGCGGGGGCCGCAGCAGGGCTCTGCATCCCTCAGACAATGCCTGACGTGTTCTGAAGCCCTTACCTGGTTTCCTAACAGTGAGGCTGTTTTCATGCCCCGGTGTAACAAGTACCTGTGTTCACTCACGGGCAGTTCAGAGATGAGGACTCAACACTAAAGCTACATGGGTTAACAGATGAACCAACGCTAACCAGCACTAGTTACTGTGCAATGAAGGGGTGAGGACCCCGTGCAAAGGCTTGAAGGCCGGTGTCGGTGGTGAATCACTTTGTTGTCATTTCCCACTGACCGTCTGGGATTCCCCTCATGCTGGGAGTCCCGGGTGTGGGTTTCTCGTTGTTTTGAGAAAATGTATTTTCTCAGGCGGAGAGGGCCATCATGCTGCCCCTGCACACTTCACCTCAGTGGGAGGGCCCTGGACTCAGTATCACAAAGATAGCAAGAGAAAACAGATCACTAAATCGGCCCGACACCGTACCTCGTCTTATCTTTGTCACGGTGATGCATGCGGCCAACAAGCAGGAAACAGACGGCCTGTCTCTCCTGTTACCTATAATAGGGACAGACGGGTCCAACTGGAAGTAGCAGCAGAGATTCCTGACCTGTTTTGTGCTCGGTCACCAGCAGCCAACTGCCACGGCGTGACTCCCCTTCCCTAGGCACTAGAGAGAAAACTGATCTTAGTCTCTGACCCCGCGCTCCATCCGAGAGCAGCCGGTCTGCGTTTGGGCAGAGCAATGCACAAGGAACCTGCTGACAGCACGGAGGCATTCCAAAGTCCCTGGGGGCAGAGCTGGAAGTCTGCTCAAAGGACCCAGAGGCCAACAGAAACCAAAAGGCAAACACGGCCACAGGTCAATAGGATGAAGGAGTCTGAAAAAGCCAAGTCCATGCTGAGGCTCAAAAGAACAAAAAATACAGCATATGCCAGAAAAATAAAGTCACATACAACACATACCAAAGCACAAACGTGCCGGCTAGAGCACTGAAACTGGGGCCAGAATGCTGGGAGGGGGCATGGGGGAAAGGAGGGCCTCAGTCGACTCTGGCGCAGAAGCAGAGGGTAAATGAGCTCAGGGCTGCGGCACCCAAGTGAGGGAGGACAGAGGCAGGCAAGTGAAGAGGTGGGCCTTTCCCTTCCAAAGCCCCGGGCTTGTGTGTGGCCACAGGGGGACAGCCTGGGCCCCCGCAGGCCTCACACACCAGGGAGCGATGCCCAGGGCCGGCCCACACCCATCCTCCACGGCACTGCATACCCAGCAGGTGGCTAAGCCCAAGCAAGCCCCTACTGTGCGACACCCTCCACCCTTGCACACTACCGCATGCCGGTCCAGGCCATCTCCACTCCCGCCCGTTCCCGGCTGTCGTCTCCAACTGGGAGGGGTGATCAGGGACAGACACAGTGAAAAAACTGACACAGGGCAGTCCCAGCAGACACCCCATTCGTCACTCATGCCCAGAAGGGGCTCCTGCTTCGGCTCCTGCAGGTGCTTCCAGTGGGACAGAGCTGCAACGTTGCTGAGTGCTGGAGCTCTTCCATGAAATCCACGGAGAAAGAACATGTTCTCCTCTGGGTACCACACCAGGGTCACTCTTTCCACCTGCCTGAAGCGTGAAGCTTTTCTTGTAGTTAAGTGTGAAACGAGGTAGGTCCTGGCTGTGGCTCAATGAGGCAGCTTCCATGATGATCATGTGCCCCCCGACCGTCCACCCCCACCCCTCGGGAGCATTTGTTGGTGCTTCTTGCACTGCAGGGCTTTCCGTTTCATATGGTGAGAAGCAGAAGCAAAGTGACCCTGGGCAAGGAGGTTGGAGGGTCCTTGCCACTAGAAATAAATGCTTGCTCTGCTCACACTCGGCATGTCCACAGGGGAGGCAAAGGTCAAACAGAAACTTTTTTTTTTTAAGATTTTCTTTATTTATTTGACAGAGAGAGACAGAAGAGAGGGAACGCAAGCAGGGGGAGCAGGAGAGGGAGAAGAAGACTTCCCGCTGAGCAGGGAGCCCGATGCGGGGCTCGATCCCAGGACCCCAGGATCATGACCCGAGCCGAAAGGCAGACACTTAACGACTGAGCCACTCAGGAGGCCCTGAACAGAAACTGTTTTGAGGAGCCACGGAGCCCAGTCTTCTGGGGAACCCGGAAGGAAGGGCGCCAGCAGCCTGGGGAACGCGCTGGTGGGGAGACGAAGGGTTCGTGCTGAATGAACACATCTGACCAGTTCCAACAGCTCTCCGACAGCAAGCATGCTGCCCAGGTAGACAAGACCGGGGACCCCTGCCCAGACAGCCCTTGCCCCCCACCAGCATAAGGACAGGCGGGTAAGCAGCCCCGCAGGGAGCAGGGTGAAGATGCTGGCCGCCGTGGGACCACAGGCACAGCAAGGTGCTGTGGAGGGGCTGGGGGTGGCAAGCTTGGCACAGCCCCCAGGAACTGGGGGCTCTCAGATCCCAGCCACCAGGGGACCCAGAAAGACCTGATGTGGTTTTCAATGCCACCCCCAGAGAGCACGCACGAGCACCCTGGGAGGGCGACACATATGCAAATTAAAGGCACTGCAAGGCCTTCAGGCTGTGCCCTCAGGACCCTCTGACTGGAGCCGCCACCTCCAGGGGCTCCTGTCCCAGACTGTCCCCCTCCTCCGGGGCCCCTGCACCCCTGGCCTGCCCCAGCACTCACATCCCTGCCAAGTCAGAACCCTGTCTTCAATCCAGAACACAGGAGAAGTGGGGTGCCCTTGGCGGAGCCTGCCACGACCGGGTAAGTAGGACAAGGTCCCGTGTCTCCTGCCTCCATGCGGGCAGAGAGCTCCTTCGACAAAGAGCCCACCGCAGCACCTGCCGGGGATGCTTCCCCACGCCTCACTGGCCGCGGCTGTCCCCTTCCTGGGGGAGAGGCCAGCTGGTCTCCTGGCAAAGGGCGAGCTGCCTCCGCGCCCCCCCTCCCCCAGGACGGCCTCTCCCGTGCTCCCCCCACAGCCTGGCTGCATCAGCACTCATGGAACAGCTCCGGCCTCCCCGTGCACAGGGTGAAGATGCAGGCACTCTCACTGGGTCCCAAAGGCCCCGGCGTTTGATGCCTGGACTGGGCGCGACAGCTGCTGAGAAGCTAGAGACCCCACCGTGACCCTCCAACTGTGAAGCCTTCGTGGTCCCCTGTGGATGTCAGAGGGAGCCCCCCACTGCCCAGCTTCCCCACCAGTGTGGCCCTGCCTCCTCAGGCTCCCTTGGTCTCCACCCGACCAACTCCCAGGCCTCCTTCTGGGAGCTGGTTCAGGCTGGATCCTGCTCCAGGCCTGGCAACAGAGAGGGTGTAAATCTCAGATCCCAGAGACCCAGAGCTCAAAGGGTACATGGTGGTTTCCCACTGAAGCCCTCACATGAAAGCCAAGGGGAGAGACGGCCCAGCCAAAGCCCTGCAGATCCCTCCCTCACGCCACCGGGCTGCGCTCACCATCTGGTGACCATGCCGTCACTCGATACACAGGGCACCTGCCTGGACCATGGACAACAGCATCTGCATGCTTTCCCGAAGCCACACCCTGAGAATCAGACCACTTTAAGGGCTGGAGAAAATATTCAGTATTCCCCAGGGCAAGTCCCTCCACATAGGGGGGGGGACCAGGCCAAGCTCCAAAAGAGGAAGGGGCCTTCTGCCATCTGGTTATTCCAGCACTCTCTACGGACATGGAAGCAACCTTTCTAACAATGCTTTTACTACAATACATGATCCTTGTAAATAATTTGAAGAATACAGAAAAGTACACACACACAAAGAGAAAGCATCCATCAATACACAATGCAGGCTTAACTAAGACCCTGCTGTAGGTCACTGTGTTCATTTGCTAGGACCACCACAGAGTCTCACTGATGGGGCGGCCTCCACAACACTCACTGTCTTGCAGTCTGAGAGGTCAGGTGTGGCCAGGGCTGCTCCCTCCTGAGCTTGCTGAAGGCGGTCCTCAACCTGTGTCCTCACATGGTCACCCCTCTGTGTGGGTCTGTGTCCTGATCTCCTCTTCTTGTAAGGACAATTTGTACTGAATTAGGGCCACTCTAATGACTTCACTTAAACTTCATCGTCTCTACAAAGTCTCTCTCTCCAAATTCAGCCACATTCTGAGGTCCCGAGGATTAGAAGTCCAACAGATGAGTTTGGGAAGGAAACAATTCAGTCTGTAACGTTCATACATAAACACATTTTTTAATAATCCAGAATTGACACTACATGTGAAGTTTTATGTCCCATTGTTTTTATTTATGCCCTGGCCTTTTGTCACATATTGGAAGAAGCATTTCTTACGAAATCAAATCCAAGCCTGCGTGGACATCACTGAACCACAACTAGTTTAAACTTCCCTGATGGCTGGACCTCCGGTTGGTCTGGAGCTCCTACTAGATCACTCCCTGTGACCTGAATCCCCACACCTCCACCTTCACGGTCTCTCTTTCTACTTCCTCGAGACAAGGAGGCACCAGGCCTTTCCATAAGCATCAAAGTGCTTCTCAGAAAGGATTCACAGGAAGATTACAGGGTGTCGATCTCCTCTCACCTGAAAAGCACCAAGTATTATCTTTTTTAATCTCTGCTAATTTGACAGACAGAAATAGAACTGCCTTACTGCTCCAATTTGCATTTTCATTACTTACAAAGCTACACTTTCTTCTTCCATCTATTAGTCATTTGTGTTTCCGACTTTGTAACGCTTCTGCCTTTTCTAAAAAGCATTAACTATATGTCTGCTTTTCACAGACATAAGAAGTGGTTCCTAAAGACAAACACTGCCACAAAACCCACACACTGCTCTCTACACGTGGGGCACAGCCTTCGGCGGCCCGGGGCATGCGGGGAGCTGCCAGGCCAAGCAAACTCTCTCGTCAGTGAGCAAGGTAACTGGAATTCTGGCGCCATGGAGAGTAAGTGGACGCAGGAGAATAAGTTATTTTGTTTGACCTTTCTTATTCAACATTAGGGTACTTGTAATCAAATATGTCAATATGTACTAATTAACCCTGCTTGGCTAAGTCAAATTAACAAACCACTTCAATAATAAATCAGAAAACCATAATTGGTATTTTAATTTTTATAAGTAACATCCACGTAACACCGGACTGAATATATCTGCGCCACATAATTTACACCACCACACACTCCACAGTGCATCCTCCACACTCTTATTAGGCTCATAAAATATGCTTCCAAAATGAGAAAAAAGTAGCGGTCAAGAACCACATCTTATTATTCAACTATTAAACTTTCTTAATCATCAATCAGTTTAATTGCCCCTGACATGGGTTATAAATAACATTTTGTGGTTCAACAAAATACTACAAGCATAATCCCTTCGCTCCCAAAGCTGCTCCAAAATTCTGCCATGGGTATTCCAGAACAATCTATGCACCCTTCATTGACCTCAGTCATTTCCACGAAATCCTGCCTTGAATATTCCAGGATGATTTACACACCCTCCACTGGGGTTTGGTCATTTCCATTTCCGCTGGGCAAAACATTCTGAAGTATTTTTCTAATGTGTGCCAAAAAAATGTGAAGAAGTTGCTGTATTAAATGGCACGGTGTTGTTTTCTAGTAGATCTCTGTCAGATCTTTCTATTACATCTATTCGATCTCTCTACCCAGCTCCCTCCTGTCCAACCGGTCAGCTGAACGCAGACATCAGCACTAAGCCGGTCCCTCCGGCAATCCAATGGCTTGGTGCCCCAGGCCCCTGCTCTCCGCCCAAGCCTGGGGCTGCAGCAGCCACAGGGACAGCGGCTTCCCTTCAAGGGGCTTAAAAGTGAGAGATGACTGCAACAAATGGCAAGACTTAACGACTGGCCATGGTATTTTCCCTTCATCAATCATGACCCAGATGCCACGCACCAGGCTGCATGAGACCGGCGCATCATCCATCTTCCACAGCATTGCCTGATGGGTGTTAGTGACATTCGGCAGAGGGGACGGGACTCAGCAGGCCTGGGGGGCTAACTGAACACCCAGAGTGGGTGCGCTATGAAGCACATCCACACAGCCTTCCCTTTCCTTTGTAAATCCCTGTCACTGCTGTCATCCAGGAGCTGTGTAGCTAACCGCACTAGCGACGGTCTCGCCTGGTAAGTGCAGGTTCCAAAGACCTGGGGAGGGACAGCCTGCGCAGTCGCCTAACAGGTGCCCAAGACCCACTGGCTGCAGGCTGGAGGGGGAGAGGGGCACACAGCACACTGGCCTCCAAGAAGGGGGACGACCCGTCCTGCTCGGGGGAGGGAGGTTTGGGAAGGCTTCATGGAGAAAGGAGCCCACTGATTCAGGCCTCGAAGGATAAACAAGCAGAGTGTTTAAGGTATGCGCATCCGGGGGCCCCTGGGGGGCTCAGTCAGTTGAGCATCCGACTCGTGGTTTCAGCTCAGGTCATGATCCCAGGGTCATGGGATGCAGCCAAGTCAGGCTCTGAGATCAGCAGGGAGTCTACTTGAGAATTCAGTCTCCCTTTCCCTCTGCCCCCCTCCCCACTGCTCACACACAAATGCCTTCCCTCTATAAAATAAATAAAATCATCTTAAAAAGAAAAAAAAAAGATATGTGCATCTAACCACCTGACTCTCCTGAGTACAATCACTGTTCCATAGCTTCCCTGGCCACCTACAATAAAACCCAAGCCCACTGGCCAGTGTCACCAGCCCCCAGCAGGAGCCCCTAGTGCTCACTGCAAGGCCCTGAGACCTCGCACTGCAGGTCTCACCGTGGACCCCTTGTCTGCCTCACATGTCTTTTCCCTCCTCCACTGAGGTCCTCCCTGGCTGGCCGCCCTGCCCACCACTCTCAGCCCCAGAGCAAACACACTGTGTCTCTCAGAGTGAAGGACAACCACGTCACCTGCTCCTAGGCGCTGGGGTCCTGGGAGCTCTCCAAGAACCAGGGCCCAGGTCCTAGTGTGGTGCTCAGCCCGGGGAGACACTCAAAAACGTTTATGGAACTGACAGGCACATAGATGCACAGATAAAAAACATGAAATTCTTACCAAGGCCTCCGTGGTTTATAAAGTATTTTCTGTTAAATGAGGTCTTTGGGGTTTTGTTGTTGTTTTTTAATAGAAATGGTTCTAGAAAGTGGGGTTTTAATCTTAGGAAGTACACCAAACAGAAGCCTAGAGGCTGCGACGAGCATGGAACAGGTTCTCAGAACCGCGGGCGGAAGGGAAGAGGTAGGAGAGCGTGGGGACAAATGGTCAGGGCTCCGGGGCAGTGCTCTGTATCTGAGCAAGGAAGTCATAGGAAGTCCCGTGGTGCGCGATGAAGGGACACCGCCAGGCCGTGCTCTGGGAAGGTGAGCCCAGCAGGGAGAGCCAATCAGAGGCCATTACGTGAGGAGGGCCCGAGGGTGCGCGTCATAAATACAAGTCACTGATTCAACTGATAGGCACTGAGCAGAGCCCAACACAGAGCCCCTGCATGGGCTGACTGCAGCGCCAGGTGCTAGGCAGCTGACGCGCCATATTCCCCAGGACTTAATCCTAACCGGTGAGAAAGCAAACCCAGCAAGGCCGCAGGGGGCGTGCAAACTCACGGGGCCTGTGAGCTGAGCAGGAACACCGTGCAGACCCACCGGTCAGACTACAAGGCCCGACAGGTCGTAGCACAGAGGCAGCATTTTAGAGACCTGGGTGAGCTCAACCTGCTCCCCGAGCTTCTGGAGAGTCTGAACTCAGTAAGCAGGTGAGATTCAGGCTCTGGGGCTGGGCAGCCAGGGCTCTGCACTGCCTGGAAGTGGCCATGAGCAAACCAGTTCTTCTCCACGGCCCTCAGCTTCTTTCCTCTAACCTCGACTACCATCAGCAGCACCTCCCTCTTGAGGTGGTTGGGAAGACATGCACACACAGAGCTACGCTAAACCATGTGCCTGATCCAGGTAAGCCCTCGACCAACGTTAACACCGGTACTGGTCACCCTCCAGGGAATTCTACCAAATCCTACAGGGGGAACAAAAATGGTAATCACAGCAGATACCCCACAGAAACTACACAGGACAAAAGGCAATGGAATGACATTGTTAAAGTACAGAAAGAAAACAAGTGTCCAGCCAGAGCACGGCCTAGTGAAAACACCTGCCACAAGGAGATAACACCTTGTCACACAAACAGAAGCTATGGTACAAGAAGTGCTCAAGAAAGTTCTTCTGGCAGAAAAACATGATAACAGTCAGAAACGCAGATCTACACAAAGACACGAAGACAACAGGTAATGGTAAAGATGGGGGTATATGAAGGTGTTAGTCCTTCCTCCTCATTCACTTAGAGTTGACAACAAGCACGCTGGGCGCATGGACCTTGGTTTGGGATGCCGTTCTCTGGTCGGAGGGCCCGGGCCCTGGGAGGGACAACCACACACTCACAGCAGTGGCGGCTGTCACAGGAGCCCAGACGTCAACAGAAAGAACGCCCAGTGGCCAAACCTGAAATAACGTGAGCAACAAAACAGTGCGGTATTGGACTGCACCCCAAGATGTAAAACAAGTAGCTATGGGCCCATACTGACATATATGGTTGAATAAATTAACAAATGGGGGAAACAGACAAACCTCTCATGCAAAAGAATTCTAAATAATTTATGTGGATACTCTGCTCTCGAGGAACTGGAGAATGACTTCCCTCCCCATATGCTGGGGGCGGAGGGGCGGGCACTGTGACTCCCTTCCAGAGAGCACAGGAGGGGAGGAGGAGAGAAAGAGTGACTTTTCTGTGGAGAAACCGGACAGACACACCTCAGCCAGGCAAGCAAGGTCAGCACCAAGAGCGATAAATCATGTTGACAGCATGTGCCCAAGACTGGATGGGATGAGAAGAGCACGTCACTTCTTTGTCATGCCACCTGAAGACCCATAACCCCAGTCTAATTACAAGAAAAACATCAGACAAACCCAAATTTAGGGACATTCTACACAATACTTGGAAAGGACTCAAACTGTCAAGGTCTTTAAAAACCAAGAAAATCTGAAAAACTGTCACAGTCTAGAGGAGCCTAAGGAGACATAACAATTAAATGTCCTGTGATTTCCTGGATGGGTTCCTGGAACCAAAAAACCACATTAGTAAAAACCAAGGAAATCTGAATACAGGTCATCATAATTTTTCAGTATTGGTTCTTTAGTCGAGGCAAACATCCTCATGTGCAACATTAATAGCAGGAGAAATGGGCAGAGGGCAGGAGGGGACCCACATACCATTTTTACAACTTTCCTAGAACTCTAAAACAGTTCTAAAATTTAAAGTTTATGTAAAAAAACAAGATAAGTCAAAAGCAAACATCCAACATCGTACTACATACACACATACAAGTCACACGAGGCAGGAGACAGGAAGTAGGAGCATGACGCTATAAACTTTTATACTGTATGCCGAGTGGTAAAATATTACCGGAAGGTAGGCCGTGATAGGTTAAAAACGTGTACTGTAAACCCTAGAACAAACTCTAAAAAATAAAAAAAAAAGACATGTAACTGTAGGGCCAACATAGGAGATAAAACGGAATCGTAAAAAGATCTCAATTAATCTAAAAGAAGGCACGCGAGAGGAGTCCTGGGGCGGGTGGGCCAGCCTACCATGTCGGCTGGGTGACCGCCACCTCGACTGCACGCACCCCCCACCAGGGCCGAGGTCTGGGCTGAACAGCAGCGCCACCCCCTGACACCCGCAGTCTTGGGCAAGGCCCCAAGGACCCCACCACCAGGCAGGGAGTGCATGGAGAGGAGGCCTGGGCATGGGTGGTGCTCCACAGCGGAGCTGTCCCTGCTTGAGTCCCTCAGCGTCGAGCAAGTGAACGCCGTCACAGACGGCGGAAGCA